>NC_069502.1:911565403-911720403 GCF_027579735.1 Bombina bombina | reverse complement strand
TCAAGTCCTTCTTTTGACCCATTTTGCCAAAGGAAAGGAAGTTGCCTAATAATTATGCACACCTGATATAGGGTGTTGATGTCATTAGACCACACCCCTTCTCCTTACAGAGATGCACATCACCTAATATGCTTAATTGGTAGTAGGCTTTCGAGCCTATACAGCTTGGAGTAAGACAACATGCATAAAGAGGATGATGTGGTCAAAATACTCATTTGCCTAATAATTCTGCACACAGTGTATATAGCATTTATTTTGTGTTTAATGTCCCTTTAATTCTTTACATTTTGTTGATATGGTTTCAATAAAATAATTTATCAAGTCTTCGCAAAATGTAATAAAGGTGGCATTATATAGATTTAGGATGTTTATTCAATATTAAATATAGGCAAGTAGCTAAAGTGAAACATTATTGTAAAGTTCCACTGAAATTGGAATGGATTTTTTTTTTTGGGGGGGGGGCCCTTCATGTATTCTTGCACCGGGCCCTGAGGTTTCTAGTTACGCCTCTGATTCTAGGGGACAGCTTAACTAAATAAAGAGGTACCACAGTTATCTCAAAATATAAAAGAAAATCTAAGGTATCATGAAAATAGTTGGAGTAGATAATATGTATGACATAATTGAATTTTGGGCTTGTCATATTACAACCCTCTGCAGTATTATACATGTAATTAGACATATTAGTTACAAGGGGGTTATTGTTTTGTATCTCTTTTTTTTTTTTCTACTGCATAGGCAGGTTATGTTACTGTGCTGATTTATACAATGTTATGTTTTACATTATGTATTGCCAAATACCTTAATAAAAAACTTTATAAAAAAAAAAAAGTTGTTTAACATTGTGGGCTAGATTACGATTGGCGTGCAAACATTTGAAGCCAAATATATCGTTGACAATGTGCACTCCCGAACTCCCACTCAATAGCCTTGGGTGCAGCCTTGGGTGCAGCAAAGAAATAATTATAGATCCAGCAAAATGTCACTTTAATGTGAACGTTTTTGAGTCTAAAAGACTCGTCCTCAGACAAACAGTGTACAGTTGCACTTACCACCACCAAAGCTTTAACCGTGTCTGTGCAGGACGTCACGTTCTCCTCAGTAGACCCCCCCCAGAGTGGGCGTCATCATCTGTGGCAGCGTGAGTCTGCACATAGCACCCAGTATGTGAATATAATAATACAAAAAAACGAATAGCAATAGAAATAACAAAAGTGCGGCAAATGCAGACAGTGGAACAGCATAATGAAATGACAAACCACTAGAAACGAATGAACGAACGTGTCAATCTGCGTGATTGGACGATACACACCCGGTATCAGAGCGGTTACCTAGGTAACTAACAACATAACCCGAAAAGGAAGCGGGTAGTTTTGATTACCCAGGAGGACATCGGACTGGCTCAACCCTTAAGTAAACAGATAACAATAAAAATAAAAGCAAAATGGATCAATTGTGTTTTGTGAGGAAATCCGTGATTGCGCCATAAGCTCAACAACAAAACATAATTTATGCTTACCTGATAAATTTATTTCTCTTGTAGTGTATCCAGTCCACGGATCATCCATTATTTGTGGGATATTCTCCTTCCCAACAGGAAGTTGCAAGAGGATCACCCACAGCAGAGCTGCCATATAGCTCCTCCCCTCACTGCCATATCCAGTCAATCGACCGAAACAAGACGAGAAAGGAGAAACCATAGGGTGCAGTGGTGACTGTAGTTTAATTAAAATTTAGACCTGCCTTAAAAGGACAGGGTGGGCTGTGGACTGGATACACTACAAGAGAAATAAATTTATCAGGTAAGCATAAATTATGTTTTCTCTTGTTAAGTGTATCCAGTCCACGGATCATCCATTACTTGTGGGATACCAATACCAAAGCTAAAGTACACGGATGATGGGAGGGACAAGGCAGGAACTTAAACAGGAGGAACCACTGCCTGTAGAACCTTTCTCCCAAAAACAGCCTCCGAAGAAGCAAAAGTGTCAAATTTGTAAAATTTTGAAAAGGTGTGAAGCAAAGACCAAGTCGCAGCCTTGCAAATCTGTTCAACAGAGGCCTCATTTTTAAAGTCCCAGGTAGAAGCCACAGCTCTAGTAGAATGAGCTGTAATCCTTTCAGGGGGCTGCTGTCCAGCAGTCTCATAGGCTAAGCGTATTATGCTCCGAAGCCAAAAGGAGAGAGAGGTTGCCAAAGCTTTTTGACCTCTCCTCTGTCCAGAGTAAACGACAAACAGGGCAGATGTTTGACGAAAATCTTTAGTAGCCTGTAAGTAAAACTTCAAGGCACGGACTACGTCCAGATTATGCAAAAGACGTTCCTTCTTTGAAGAAGGATTAGGACACAATGATGGAACAACAATCTCTTGATTGATGTTCCTGTTAGAAACCACCTTAGGCAAAAACCCAGGTTTGGTACACAGAACTACCTTGTCTGAATGAAAAATCAGATAAGGAGAATCACAATGTAAGGCAGATAACTCAGAGACTCTTCGAGCCGAGGAAATAGCCATCAAAAACAGAACTTTCCAAGATAAAAGTTTAATATCAATGGAATGAAGGGGTTCAAACGGAACTCCCTGAAGAACTTTAAGAACCAAGTTTAAGCTCCACGGGGGAGCAACAGTTTTAAACACAGGCTTAATCCTAACCAAAGCCTGACAAAATGCCTGGACGTCTGGAACTTCAGCCAGACGCTTGTGCAAAAGAATAGACAGAGCAGAGATCTGTCCTTTTAAAGAACTAGCTGATAAGCCTTTGTCCAAACCCTCTTGGAGAAAGGACAATATCCTAGGAATCCTAACCTTACTCCATGAGTAACTCTTGGATTCACACCAATAAAGATATTTACGCCATATCTTATGGTAGATTTTCCTGGTGACAGGCTTCCGAGCCTGTATTAAGGTATCAATGACTGACTCGGAGAAGCCACGCCTTGATAGAATCAAGCGTTCAATCTCCATGCACTCAGTCTCAGAGAAATTAGATTTGGATGATTGAAAGGACCTTGCATTAGAAGGTCCTGCCTCAGAGGCAGAGTCCATGGTGGAAGAGATGACATGTCCACTAGGTCTGCATACCAGGTCCTGCGTGGCCACGCAGGCGCTATCAGAATCACCGATGCTCTCTCCTGTTTGATTTTGGCAATCAGTCAAGGGAGCAGAGGAAACGGTGGAAACACATAGGCCAGGTTGAAGAACCAAGGAGCTGCTAGAGCATCTATCAGCATTGCTCCCGGGTCCCTGGACCTGGATCTGTAACAAGGAAGCTTGGCGTTCTAGCGAGATGCCATGAGATCCAGTTCTGGGATGTGGATCGCTGACAGGTGGCAAGAGTGAGACTCTGCCCAGCGAATTATCTTTGAGACTTCTAACATTGCTAGGGAACTCCTGGTTCCCCCTTGATGGTTGATGTAAGCCACAGTCGTGATGTTGTCCGACTGAAATCTGATGAACCTCAGTGTTGCTAACTGAGGCCAAGCTAGAAGAGCATTGAATATTGCTCTTAACTCCAGAATATTTATTGGGAGGAGTTTCTCCTCCTGAGTCCACGATCCCTGAGCCTTCAGGGAGTTCCAGACTGCGCCCCAACCTAGAAGGCTGGCATCTGTTGTTACAATCGTCCAATCTGGCCTGCGAAAGGTCATACCCTTGGACAGATGGACCCGAGAAAGCCACCAGAGAAGAGAATCTCTGGTCTCTTGATCCAGATTTAGTAGAGGGGACAAATCTGAGTAATCCCCATTCCACTGACTTAGCATGCATAATTGCAGCGGTCTGAGATGCAGGCGCGCAAATGGCACTATGTCCATTGCCGCTACCATTAAGCCGATTACTTCCATGCACTGAACCACTGACGGGCGTGGAATGGAATGAAGGACACGGCAAGCATTTAGAAGTTTTGATAACCTGGACTCCGTCAGGTAAATTTTCATCTCTACAGAATCTATAAGAGTCCCTAGGAAGGACACTCTTGTGAGTGGTGATAGAGAACTTGTGACAGACCCTTCTGTCAGGACTGAAGGAGTTAATTGTGTTTAGCTAAGAAACTAATTTCTAAAGACAGAGTTGCTGGCTCCAGCTATAATCTAATTAGTGCTAAGCATTCTATTGTTTGATCACCTCCAGAGAGAAAACGCCTAAGTGATAAGAAGGGCCAAGAGTGTCTTGTGGTTGAAGTGTTTAAGTAATATAATTCTATTGTATCATGTCAAAGGGCTTGTTCCCTCCATGTAATGTACAACAGTCTTTCAACCCCCATCTGGGGGGGGGGTGTCAAACCTGTATAAATACTAGGCATCTAGCCTTTAATAAATGACATTCTGTTTTAAACCTGAAACTGGCTGGGTTGTGAATTGCTGATTCCCTATGCAGGACATTGTTCCCTGGTACTAACCCTTGGTACACTGTTGGTACCGTAACAATTGGTGGCAAGCGACGGAATGAACCTTATCGCCCAGAAGAGCAACTACACAAGCCAGTAACCTCAGGAAGAGGGGGATTATTACAATACTGACTAAGATGGAAAGAGTACCAGGGACAGAAGGAACCAATGGGCCCAGCATATCAGACAGAACCCCTGAAGAAGCAAGCTTTGATCGGGCGGTTAAAATAAGACTGGCATATTATGGCCCCAACCCATCTGCGGAAATTATCGACCGGGTCATAGCAGCTGTGGAGGCCAACCTACTTCGCCAAAGCAGCGCTGCAGCAGCCCAAGTGGAAAAGAGAAAAGTAAATTTTGCAGCTTTTAAAAACTTCCTGGAAACAGAAGGAGAGATTGATGGGTTCCTTGCGGATTTTGAGAGGCAATGTGCACTACACAAGGTACCCGCAGAGGACTGGGTCACGATATTATCCGGAAAATTATCCGGCCGGGCCAGTGAGGCTGTTCGGGCCATTCCAGATGAGGAGGTTGGGGATTATAATACTGTGAAAGAGGCTCTGCTCTCCAGGTATGCGGTTACACCGGAGGCATACCGGAGGCGGTTCAGAGACACTGTTAAATTAGCTGGTGATTCCTACGTTGAGTGGGCATGTAAGGTGCACCGCACAGCAGCTCACTGGATAGCGGGGTGCCAAGCCGTATCTGGGGAAGAGGTGCTGCAGCTATTCCTGTTGGAACATTGCTTTGACAAGTTATCAGCAGGAGTTAGAGAGTGGGTTCGGGACCGTAAACCCTCCACCCTGCATGAAGCTGCTCGCCTGGCAGATGAGTATATGGATGCCCGCAAACTGGACACTGCTACCACTAAGCCCCCTGCTAGAGTGGAGTACAGACCCCCAGTCACCCCAGCAGCTGCCAGTTACCAACCCCCGGCGCACCGCTATACCACACGGCCTCCGGCCACGAACTACCCTCAGAGAGCCCGGTTCAATTCACGGGGCTACTCACAGCCTATTTGGTGCTTTGGATGTAAGCAACTAGGGCACAAAAGACCAGAGTGTCCCCTAAATACAGCGAACCAAGCACAGTCCTGGAGAAGACCCGCCGGCGGAATCCCACGTAACTCTCAGCCTGTGGCCCGCTACGTAGAGGCGCAAGAATGCTGGAGCATCCTACATGAGGCAGACCTTGTGCAAGCTGCCCACCGGAATAACCGGCAACTGGTTAAAGTGAATGGGAAGAAGGTCAGTGGTCTACGGGATACTGGTGCTACTATGACCTTGCTTCAAAAGAACTTGGTGTCTGAGAAACAGTACACTGGAGACACTGTGGCTGTGAGGGTAGCAGGGGGCGATGTGTTCAGCCTACCTGTTGCCAGGGTACATTTGGATTGGGGAGTGGGCGCTAGACCTGTGAATGTGGGGGTCAAGAAGGACTTACCTGCTGATGTTCTTCTTGGAAATGACTTGGCTCCCCTTGTTTCTGCCTATGCTCCCATGGGTCCCGCTGATGTTAACCCTGTGACTACCCGTGCTCAGATCCGTGCAGCAGAGACTGACCCCCCTGCTGCTAAGCACCAGGACGCTGAGCTCAGTAAATCTCTATCCGCTATTGATACGTGGAAGTCCCGTTACAATGCGCTGATGAAGGAGAAGAGGAGCGCAGAGGAAAAAGCACGTTTAGAACGTGAATCTCTGCTAGACAAGCTGCACCGACAGACTGCAGAAAACACCAGCTTGAGAGTGGGACATGAAACCTTAAAGACAAACTTAGCGACACTTGAGGAGAAGCTGACGCTGGCTCATAGTGAGGTGCAGCAACTCAAGGGCACCCTATGTCAGTATGAAGGGATTGTGGATACCTATAAAGAGCAGGTACAGAAAACTCGTAAAGAAGCTGATGGGATTTTGAAGGACTGTTTAGCCCTAGTCTGGGCACTGAGGAAGTTGAACCCTTCTTTGTATGGACAGGAATTCTCTCTCATAACGGGAATACAGATGGATTGTCCTGGCAAACTGACATGCCTACCACCTCCTAGTCCGGTCATCCCCAGGTTGACCCGCCAAAGGGTCAAGCCGGGTCTGCCGGAGTGTTCCACAACGGGGGAGATATGTGACAGACCCTTCTGTCAGGACTGAAGGAGTTAATTGTGTTTAGCTAAGAAACTAATTTCTAAAGACAGAGTTGCTGGCTCCAGCTATAATCTAATTAGTGCTAAGCATTCTATTGTTTGATCACCTCCAGAGAGAAAACGCCTAAGTGATAAGAAGGGCCAAGAGTGTCTTGTGGTTGAAGTGTTTAAGTAATATAATTCTATTGTATCATGTCAAAGGGCTTGTTCCCTCCATGTAATGTACAACAGTCTTTCAACCCCCATCTGGGGGGGGGGGTGTCAAACCTGTATAAATACTAGGCATCTAGCCTTTAATAAATGACATTCTGTTTTAAACCTGAAACTGGCTGGGTTGTGAATTGCTGATTCCCTATGCAGGACATTGTTCCCTGGTACTAACCCTTGGTACACTGTTGGTACCGTAACAGAACTCTTTTCCACGTTCACTTTCCACCCATGCGACCTCAGAAATGCCAGAACTATCTCTGTATGAGACTTGGCAATTTGAAAGCTTGATGCCTGTATCAGGATGTTGTCTAGATACAGAGCCACCGCTATGCCTCGTGGTCTTAGAACCGCCAGAAGTGAGCCCAGAACCTTTGTAAAAATTCTCGGGGCAGTGGCCAACCCGAAGGGAAGAGCTACAAATTGGTAATGCCTGTCTAGAAAGGCAAACCTTAGGAACCGATGATGATCTTTGTGAATCGGTATGTGAAGGTAGGCATCCTTTAAGTCCACTGTGGTCATGTACTGACCCTCTTGGATCATGGGTAGGATGGTCCGAATAGTTTCCATTTTGAATGATGAAACTCTGAGGAATTTGTTTAAGATCTTTAGATCCAAGATTGGTCTGAAGGTTCCCTCTTTCTTGGGAACCACAAACAGATTTGAATAAAATCCCTGTCCTTGTTCCGTCCGCGGAACTGGATGGATCACTCCCATTAGTAGGAGGTCTTGCACACAGCTTAGGAATGCCTCTTTCTTTATCTGGTTTGCTGATAACCTTGAAAGATGAAATCTCCCTTGTGGAGGAGAAGCTTTGAAGTCCATAAGATATCCCTGAGATATGATCTCCAACGCCCAGGGATCCTGAACATCTCTTGCCCACGCCTGGGCGAAGAGAGAAAGTCTGCCCCCCACTAGATCCGTTTCCGTATAGGGGGCCGTTCCTTCATGCTGTCTTGGGGGCAGCAGCAGGCTTTCTGGCCTGCTTGCCCTTGTTCCAGGACTGGTTAGGTTTCCAGGCCTGTCTGGAATGAGCAACAGTTCCCTCTTGTTTTGAAGCGCAGGAAGTTGATGCTGCTCCTGCCTTGAAATTTCGAAAGGCACGAAAATTAGACTGTTTGGCCTTTGATTTGGCCCTGTCCTGAGGAAGGGTATGACCCTTGCCTCCAGTAATGTCAGCAATAATTTCCTTCAAGCCAGGCCCGAATAAGGTCTGCCCCTTGAAAGGAATGTTGAGTAATTTAGACTTTGAAGTCACGTCAGCTGACCAGGATTTAAGCCATAGCGCCCTACGTGCCTGGATGGCGAATCCGGAATTCTTAGCCGTTAGTTTAGTCAAATGAACAATGGCATCAGAAACAAATGAGTTAGCTAGCTTAAGCGTTCTAAGCTTGTCAATAATTTCATTCAATGGAGCTGTCTGGATGGCCTCTTCCAGGGCCTCAAACCAGAATGCCGCCGCAGCAGTGACAGGCGCAATGCATGCAAGGGGCTGTAAAATAAAACCTTATTGAATAAACATTTTCTTATATAACCCTCCAATTTTTTATCCATTGGATCTGAAAAAGCACAGCTGTCCTCAACCGGGATAGTGGTACGCTTTGCTAAAGTAGAAACTGCTCCCTCCACCTTAGGGACCGTCTGCCATAAGTCCTGTGTAGTGGCGTCTATTGGAAACATTTTTCTAAATATAGGAGGTGGGGAAAAGGGCACACCGGGTCTATCCCACTCCTTGCTAATAATTTCTGTAAGCCTTTTAGGTATAGGAAAAACGTCAGTACACACCGGCACCGCATAGTATCTATCCAGCCTACACAATTTCTCTGGAATTGCAACTGTGTTACAGTCATTCGGAGCAGCTAATACCTCCCCAAGCAATACACGGAGGTTCTCAAGCTTAAATTTAAAATTAGAAATCTCTGAATCAGGTTTCCCTGAGTCAGAGATGTCACCCACAGACTGAGACTCTCCGTCCTCATGTTCTGCATACTGTGACGCAGTATCAGACATGGCTCTAACAGCATTTGCGCGCTCTGTATCTCTCCTAACCCCAGAGCTATCGCGCTTGCCTCTTAATTCAGGCAATCTAGATAATACCTCTGACAGGGTATTATTCATGATTGCAGCCATGTCCTGCAAGGTAATCGCTATGTGCGTCCCTGATGTAATTGGCGCCATATTAGCGCGCGTCCCCTTAGCGGGAGGCGAAGGGTCTGACACGTGGGGAGAGTTAGTCGGCATAACTTCCCCCTCGACAGAACCCTCTGGTGATAATTCTTTTATAGATAAAGACTGATCTTTACTGTTTAAGGTGAAATCAATACATTTAGTACACATTCTCCTATGGGGCTCCACCATGGCTTTCAAACATAATGAACAAGTAGGTTCCTCTGTGTCAGACATGTTTAAACAGACTAGCAATGAGATTAGCAAGCTTGGAAAACACTTTAAAACAAGTTTACAAGCAAAATAAAAAACGTTACTGCGCCCTTAAGAAACACAAATTTTCCCAAATTTTGAAATAACAGTGAAAAAATGCAGTTACACTAACGAAATTTTTACAGTGTATGTAATAAGTTAGCAGAGCATTGCACCCACTTGCAAATGGATGATTAACCCCTTAATACCAAAAACGGAATAACAAATGACAAAAACGTTTTTTAAACAGTCACAACAACTGCCACAGCTCTACTGTGGCTTTTTACCTCCCTCAATACGACTTTTGAAGCCTTTTGAGCCCTTCAGAGAAGTCCTGGAACATGCAGGAAGAAGCTGGATGTCTGTGTCTGTAATTTTTGCTGTGCAAAAAAATGCTAAAATAGGCCCCTTCCACTCATATTACAACAGTGGGAAGCCTCAGGGAACTGTTTCTAGGCAAAATTCAAGCCAGCCATGTGGAAAAAACTAGGCCCCAATAAGTTTTATCACCAAACATATGTAAAAAACGATTAAACATGCCAGCAAACGTTTTAAAATACACTTTTATAAGAGTATGTATCTCTATTAATAAGCCTGATACCAGTCGCTATCACTGCATTTAAGGCTTTACTTACATTACTTCTGTATCAGCAGCATTTTCTAGCAAATTCCATCCCTAGAAAAATATTTTAACTGCACATACCTTATTACAGGAAAACCTGCACGCTATTCCCCCTCTGAAGTTACCTCACTCCTCAGAATATGTGAGAACAGCAAAGGATCTTAGTTACTTCTGCTAAGATCATAGAAAACGCAGGCAGATTCTTCTTCTAAATACTGCCTGAGATAAACAGTACACTCCGGTACCATTTAAAAATAACAAACTTTTGATTGAAGAAATAAACTAAGTATAAAACACCACAGTCCTCTTACGACCTCCATCTTAGTTGAGAGTTGCAAGAGAATGACTGGGTATGGCAGTGAGGGGAGGAGCTATATAGCAGCTCTGCTGTGGGTTATCCTCTTGCAACTTCCTGTTGGGAAGGAGAATATCCCACAAGTAATGGATGATCCGTGGACTGGATACACTTAACAAGAGAAAAGGTTAGTATGGTAACAGCACAGCTCCCACGTACATGTAGGACAGCTGATATGAGCTAAGACGGCCAGATCATACGTTAAATCTCAAACACATAATGGAACACAGTACTGGGACAGTGGAAGCATACCTAAGCAAATATTCTAACCAGCCTTTTTAGTCATGGGCCCTATGAGCATGCCGTAGGCTGTCAACAAACAGTTACCTTGGTAACAAACGTCTGTACCAATCCCATCTTAAAAGGGTAATAAGAGCCATGAAGCATAGTTGGATCTATTATACTTAGATAGTTTATGCATGGAAGAAATGTATAATTTAATTTATTCCATATTTTGTCTGAATGTTTTATTCCTATTCTGTAAAAATTACTCCTGTTAAAAAAAAAAAACCAGCCAGAACAGCGCGCCCAGTGGGCACAAAAACTGCTAAAAGATATATCATCCATAATAAGCTTTAGCAAATAAAGGGGGAAAAAGGCTGGGTACAAAAAGGCAGGATACAAAAAACAAAACACCTTCAATATGGTGCATAAACATATCAAAGAGTTGAATATAAGGTATATATAAGCCTAGAGCTCTCATGTCAATTTCTTTATAGGAAAATCTGCCAGTCTAAATGGGTATTCAGACCCTTTGGCATAATGGTTTCAAGTTGGAAAGTCCATTTGGCCTCCCTCTTGAGAAATATTCTATTACGATCAACCCCTCTATTCATAGGGGGGACGTGATCAATAATAGTGTACTTCAGATCAGCGACTTTAAGCTGGCATTCCAGGAAATGTCTGGCCACTGGTTGTTCCAAAGAACCTTTTTTCAGGGCTGTACGGATGGCCAAACGGTGGATCACCATCCTCGTCCGTAGATCATCTGAGGTCTTGCCCACATAGTAAAGACCACAAATAAAGTGTAATAAATACAAAATGTAGGTCGTAGTACATGTGAGGCGGTACCTATGCTTATAGACTTTACATCTATAAGGATGGGTGAAGGATGGTCCTGTAATGAGCCCTCCACAGGTTATGCATCCTAGGCATCGAAAGACACCCGGTTTCTTAGTATCCAACCAAGTAGACTGTTTATAACATTGGATCAGGTCCGTTTTGATCAGAAAGTCTCTTAGAGATCTTGCCCTTCGGTAGCCAATCCGTGGGGGTGTCATCTGGGTGGAAGAGTCATATCCATTTTAATGTTGTCCCATTGTTTGTTGATCACATCCGGGAGGGTTTTCTTGTCACTAGTATATGTCGTGACAAACGTCATTCGTCATTCGTTTCTCTTCAGAGTTTCTTCTCCCTCCTTGTTCTTCACTTAGCTCATATCAGCTGTCCTACATGTACTTGGGAGCTGTGCTGTTACCATAGTAACCTTTTGTTGTTGAGCTTACGGCGTGATCACAGATTTCCTCACTACACACAATTGATCCATTATGCTTTTATTTGTATCTGTTTACTTAAGGGTTGAGCCAGTCCGATGTCCGCCTGGGTGATCAAAACTACCCGCTTCCTTTTCGGGTTATGTTGTTGTTAGTTACCTAGGTAACCGCTCTGATACCGGATGTGTATCATCTGATCATGCAGATTGACACCGGCTCGTTCATTCGTTTCTAGTGGTTTGTCATTTTATTATGCTGTTCCACTGTCTGCATTTGCCGCACTTTTGTTATTTCTATTGTTATTCATTTTAGTATTATTATATTCACATACTGGGTGCTATGTGCAGACTCACGCTGCCACAGATGATGATGCCAACTCGCGTCTACAGGGGAGAACATGACGTCCTGCTCAGACAGGGTTAAAGCTTTGGTGGTGGTAAGTGCAATTGTACACTGTTTGAGGACGAGTCTTTTAGACTCGAAAACGTTCACATTAAAGTGACATTTTGCCAAAACAAGACCTTTGGAGTGCGCTTCTTGCTGGATCTATATATATATATATATATATATATATATATATATGTATATACTAGCTGTTGCCCGTGGCTTTGCTTGCGTGGATTTTGTGATTTGTAAAAAATAGCGAAAAACACGACCACTCGCAATGACATGTGCCCTCACGTGTGTGCCCATTTATTTTTCAAGGAGAATCTAAATACCAATTTACAAGTCTGTAACATTGTCAGTTTTTGAGAAATACAGTGGATATAAAAAGCCTACACATCTCTCTTAAAATGTCAGGTTTCTGTGATGTAAAAAAATGAGACAAAGATAAATAATTTCAGAACTTTTTCCACCTTTAATGTGACCTATAAACTGTACAACTCAATTGAAAAGCAAACTGAAATCTTTTAGTTAAAGGGAAATAAAAATAAAAAACTAAAATAATATGGTTGCATAAGTGTGAACACCCTTTTATAACTGGGGATGTAGCTGTGTTCAGAATTAAGCAATCACATTCAAAATCATGTTAAATAGGAGTCAGTACACACCTGCCATCATTTAGAGTGCCTCTGATTTACCCCAAATAAAGTTCAGCTGTTCTAGTAGGTCTTTCCTGACATTTTGTAGTTGCATCCTACAGCAAAAGCAATGGTCCGCAGAGAGCTTCTAAAGTATCAGAGGGATCTCATTGTTAAAAGGTATCAGTCAGGAGAAGGGTACAAAAGAATTTCCAAGGCATTAAATATACCATGGAACACAGTGAAGACAGTCATCATCAAGTGAAGAAAATATGGTGCAACAGTGACATTACCAAGAACTGGATGTCCCTCCAAAATTGATGAAAAGACGAGAAGAAAACTGGTCTGAAAGGCTGCCAAGAGGCCTACAGCAACATTAAAGGAGCTGCAGGAATATCTGGCAAGTACTGGCTGTGTGGTACATGTAACAAAAATCGCCCGTATTATTCATATGTCTGGGCTATGGGGTAGAGTGGCAAGACGGAAGCCTTTTCTTACAAAAAAAAAATCCAAGCCCAGCTAAATTTTGCAAAAGCACATCTGAAGTTTCCCAAAAGCATGTTGTCAAAGGTGTTCTGGTCTGATGAAACCAAAGTTGAACTTTTTGGCCATAATTCCAAAAGATATGTTTGGCGCAAAAACAACACTGCATATCACCAAAAGAACACCATACCCACAGTGAAGCATGGTGGTGTCAGCATCATGCTTTGAGGCTATTTTTCTTCAGCTGGAACTGGGGCCTTAGTCAAGGTAGAGGGAATAATGAACAGTTCCAAATACCAGACAATATTGGCACAAAACCTTCAGGCTTCTGCTAGAAAGCTGAACATGAAGAGGAACTTCATCTTTCAGCATGACAACGACCCAAAGCATACATCCAAATCAACAAAGGAATGGCTTCACTAGAAGAAGATTAAAGTTTTGGGATAGCCCAGCCAGAGCCCAGACCTGAATCCAATTCAAAATCTGTGGGGTGATCTGAAGAGGGCTATGCACAGGAGATGCCCTCGCATTCTGACAGATTTAGAGTGTTTTTGCAAAGAAGAGTGGGCAAATCTTGCCAAGTCAAGATGTGCCATGCTGAAAAACTCATACCCAAAAAGAGTGCTGTAATAAAATCGAAAGGTGCTTCAATAAAGTATTAGTTAAAGGGTGTTCACACTTATGCAACCATATTATTTTAGTGTTTTATTTTTATTTCCCTTTACCTAAAAAATTTCAGTTTGTTTTTCAATTGAGTTGTATAGTTTATAGGTCACATTAAAGGTGGAAAAGTTCTGAAATGATTTATCTTTGTCTCATTTTTTTACATCACAGAAACCTGACATTTTAACAGGGGTGTGTAGACTTTTTATATCCACTGTAGGTATCCTCATAAAAAATGCACCCCGTTTTTCACCCCTTAGGGACCTTATTTCCAAAAATCCTTCCTTATTGGGTGCCTAAGTAATAAAAACAACGTACCTTCCAAATTTCACATTCCTAGGTTAAACGGTTTGATCTGGGCGTTGATGAGTCAGTCAGGACTTCTTTTATATATATATATATATATATATATATGTATAGATAAACACATAAATACATATGTACACATAAAAAGAAATATATATTTAAATATAAGTGCATTAGAGCCCTTAAGTAGATGATTACATGTAAAATCATAATTATGGAATATTCATATTTAATAAAGGTTTTAGCATACAAATGTTCTGCACACAGCAGAATATGTTCTATGTATTTTTAAATATATATTCCTCTATATTTATCTGTATATTTCTATACCTATAAATAATCATCTAGATATATTGGTAAAGATATATATTGTACTAAAATACCATCAGATATATATAGAAATTTGTATTTATGAATAAATAGAACATATTATTATGTTATGTGCAGAACATTGGAATGTAAAGTTTTCCATATTTTCATGTTGCGTAAGTGCAAATGAGAATATGCAATTGGGTTTGCGCTAGAGTGGGGTGTTAGGCTTTTTCCACTTTTTTCTCTCCATTGACTACTATGGGGGAATACTTGAATGTGTACGCAATACTCTAACTTCGGATTTTTGCACTTGTCGGGTTAGCGCGAGACTGAAAACAGCTTACTTTAAACTCAGAATATGAGCACAAGCAGAAGAATTAAAAAATCTTACTTCTAGCGCAATTAAAGGGACAGTCTACTCCAGAATTTTTAATGTATAAACAGATAGATAATCCCTTTATTAGCCATTCCCCAGTTTTGCATAACCAACACTGTTATATTAATACACTTTTTACCTCTGTAATTATCTTGTATCTAAGTCTCTGCTGACTGCGCCCTTATTTCAGTTTTGACAGACTTACATTTTAGCCAATCTGTGTTCGCTCCTAGGTAACTTCACGTGCGTGAGCTCAATGTTATCTATACGACACACATAAACTAACGTCTCTAGTGGTGAAAAACTGTAAAAATTCATTCCGATTAGAGGCGGCTTTCAAAATTTAAGAAATTAGCATATGAGCCTACCTAGGTTTAGCTTTCAACTAAGAATACCAAGAAAACAAAGCAAACGGTGAAAAAAGTAAATTGGAAAGTTGCTTAAAATTGCATGCCCTATTTGAATCATGAAAGTTTATTTTGGACTTGACTGTGCCTTTAATACTTCTATTTTAAACTGAAATGCATTCATGAATATTTCAATTTTGACCTTTATATCCCTTTATGCAAATTGGCCCCTTCAAATGCCAATCTATTTATGATATGGTCTGAGTCCAATTAAATCTTTTGAGATGGAAACCCTTACAAAAAAGGAATAGTACATTATGACTGTTTCATAGACGATATGATATTGATTTGGCAAGGCACTTATGAACAGTTACAAACATTTGTGGAATATACAACAATATAATACATTTAACATTTACTTATGAAATGTCAGAAACTGAGAGAACTTTCTTGGATTTTAAACTATCTGGCAACGTAGATAGGAGAAATAATAACCAAATTATATAGAAAACTTACAGCAGGAAATAATATTTTAAGAGCAGTCTCCTGCCATCCAGGCCATGTTAGAAAAGCTATACCTAAAGGAAAAGAAACTACAGTAGTGCGGGACTTTATCTGATAAATGCTAAGGACCTAGAAAAACGCCTTATAGCAAGAGGTTATAATAAAAAAAGGCAAATATAAAATAAACAATAGGACTACTTTTAAGGATTTTGGTCATTCTGCAAATGTAAATAACTCAGGACAAAAAGTCTTCTCAACATGTTCTGTAATGAGTACAATAATATATGCAGAATAATGAAAAATAACATTTCTCTAAACCTTTAAAACAAAGTACTAATTGGCTGACACCAAAACATGGTAGCCAAAAATGTGGCAATAAACCATGTAAATCCTGTTCATACATAGAAGTAACAAAAGAATATAAAACTACTAATATATACATACATATACATATATACATTATTATCTGAATTTCTAGCTATATCGTGTATTTAAAGGACCACTCAATGCAGTAGAATTGCATAATTAACAAGGGCATAATAAAAAGACAAGCCAATAACAGCTACTCCTATTTTGCCAGCCCCCTGTATCATGTGACAGACATCAGCCAATCACAGACTAGTATACGTATACCCTGTGAGCATGTGCACATGCTCAGTAGGATCTTGTTCCCCAGAAAGTGTGAATATAAAAAGACTGGGCAAAATTTGATAATAGAAGTAAATTGGAAAGTGTGTTGAAACTGCATGCTCTATCTGAATCATAAAAGTTTATTTTGACTTGAGTGTCCCTTTAATAACATATAAATCATGTTTGATGCAATACGTAGGTAGCTCTACATGTATAGCTAAAGATAGAATAAGGGAACATATATTGTCCATAGAACAAGATGCACCAAGAACTCCTATAGTCAAGAATGTTGCCTTAAAGGATCACTGAACCCAATTTTCTTCTTTCGTGATTCAGATAGAGCATGCAATTTTAAGCAACTTTCTAATTTACTCCTATTATCAAATTATCTTCATTCGCTTGGTATCTTTATTTGATATGCAAGAATGTAAGATTAGATGCTGGCTAGTGATGTCGCGAACATAAAATTTTCAGTTCGCGAACGGCGAACGCGAATTTCCGCAAATGTTCGCGAACGGGCGAACCGGGCGAACCGCCATAGACTTCAATAGGCAGGTGAATTTTAAAACCCACAGGGGCTCTTTCTGGCCACAATAGTGATGGAAAAGTTGTTTCAAGGGGACTAACACCTGGACTGTGGCATGCCGGAGGGGGATCCATGGCAAAACTCCCATGGAAAATTACATAGTTGATGCAGAGTCTGGTTTTAATCCATTAAAGGCATAAATCACCAAACATTCCTAAATTGTTTGGAATAACGTGCTTTAAAACATCAGGTATGATGTTGTATCGATCAGGTAGTGTAAGGGTTACACCCGCTTCACAGTGACAGACCAAACTCCCCGTTTAACGCACCGCAAACAACCACAAACAGTCCATTTGTACAACCGCAAACTCCCCATTTGCACAAGGTTGGATACCAAGTATCAGGTTCCTTGGTTATTTGAATCACAACTGCAGAGTCTAAATAAATTATATTTGTTTCACAACTGAAATACAGGCTATTATATCAGCATAGACTGTTTTACTCAGAGTGATTTTTATAAGGAAAGGCAGTAAGTCTTTATATGGTTATATATTATTGTTATACCATATAAATATTAAGGGACTGAAAGTAAGTATTAGTATTAATAACAACTTTTGACATTGGTATTGCTCAAGCCCAAATGAGAGAGATATTGATCATTGTAATAAGCACTGAAGAGTGAGAGATGTGAGACACACAGACTGCAGGTGCTGACAGGGGCGTGACCTGCTGCGAGACACAGCACACTGAATTATGCTTGCAGCTTGGATATCTGAACACAGACCAGTGAGTGTAATAGGTGCTGTAAGACACGCTGTTTTGTAAGGAGCTGTATGACACGCTGAGATGAATGAAGCTGTGTGACGTCACGTAAAGTCCGTTACTGTCCGGTATGAGAATGAATCAAAGAAAGTTTATATAATTAAATGAAACATACGTTGCAAAACATAGTAATATCTGAGAGACAAAGTCAATTTAGATAAGTTCAAGTGATAACATGATATTTGAAATTAGCCGTTACTTTAGGCATCCAAGGTAAATTAGATTTGATACAAATACCGTAGCGATAGTAGGTAGAATCCTCCTGTTGGGAATTAAGTAGCAATTCCAGTAGAGATGTGGAGTTGAAATAATTAATACTTCTTGGAATGGCAAACTTCAGGATGAATGAGACTAGTTGTTGTTAGTCCGTTTATGAGACCAAACTGCAGCTGGGATTTGTAATCCAAATGTTAAAGTAGTTGAAGTAAATCTTCTTGTGATAAGAATATAGCTTATAAGAAACAGAGCACTGGTTTTAGCAAACAATACTCAACAACTAAGCACTTGTTTGGGGCGGGGTGATGCCTTAAGTACAGGTGAGGAAGGTGAGTTAAGGCAAAAAGTAAAAGCAGGACTGGAATCCTTACAGATCCCCCCCCTCAAGCAAGCCGACCACGGGTTGAAATTTAGGTCTACTTGGATAGCGTCTATGGAAACGAGCAATAAGCTTCGGAGCATTAATGTGTGCATGAGGTTCCCAAGTGTCATCCTCTGGGGCAAACCCTTTCCATCGGACCAGATACTGTAATTCTCCATTATAATGTCTTGAGTCCAAAAGATCATAAACTTCATAGACATCAGTGCCCAATTGAATAGGAGAAGGGGGTAGAAGAGGTACATCAGGCTTATCTCCTAAGTAGGGTTTCAATAATGATACATGGAAAGTTGGGTGGATGGGTAAAGAATCAGGTAGGTCAAGCCGGACGGCATTTTCATTGATGATGTGTAGAATTTTGAATGGGCCAAGGAACAACCCAGCCAATTTTTTACTTGGTAAATGCATTTTAATGTTTTTGGAAGATAACCAAACATAGTCCCCTATGGAATATTTCGGAGAAGCTCTACGACGTAAATCATAAAATTTCTTCTGAGAAGCCTGAGCTTGTTTGATGTTATCACGTAAGTGTAGGAAATTTTCAGCTATGTTTTGGGTTAACACATCAACAGAAGGTGAGTCATGTGTAGAGGTCGTTTGGATAGTGAATCTTGGATTAAAACCATAATTAGCGAAAAAGGGAGAGTAATTTGTAGTGCTGTTAATGGTATTATTATAGGCAAATTCAGCCATAGAGAGAAAAGAAGTCCATTTATTTTGATGATATGAGCAATAGCAACGTAAATATTGCTCAAGCCACTGATTGAGTCTCTCAGTTTGGCCGTTAGTCTGAGGGTGGAAAGCTGTGCTTAACCTTTGATCGATTTGGAGTGCTTTGGTGAGTGCTTTCCAGAAGCGTGAGGTGAATTGGGTTCCTCTATCAGTAGTTAAAATGGAGGGTAACCCGTGGTATCGTACAATGTGGTTTAGAAATAAGTATGCTGTTTCAATGGAAGTGGGTAACTTGTGATAAGGAATAAAATGTGCCATTTTAGTAAAATGATCTGTAACAACTAAAATGGTAGTTTGTCCAGAACTAGGTGGTAAATCAACTATAAAATCCATTCCCAAATGAACCCAAGGAGATTCTGGGACTTCCAGAGGAATCAAATAGCCATAGGGAGGTCTCCTTTCTGGTTTTGATACTGTACAGGTTGTACAATGTTGTATATATTCCTTTATACTGTTTTTCATCGATGGCCACCAGTAACTTCTGGAGATGAGCTCATGTGTACGTTTGATACCAGGATGACCAATTAGTGGAGGGTCATGATGATCTTTGATTATTTTCTGTCTGTAGCGTTCTGGAATATATAGTTTAGAATCATGGAAGTAAAAACCATTCTGGAGGCTTAGGCTATCTAGTAGGGTTTGGTCTTCTGCAGATAGATCAGATTGGGATTCCTTATCCTGTTGAGATAGGATAGCAAGGAAACGAGAAGGGGGAAGAATGCTAGTAGGAGAGTCTTCTTGTACAGGTCTTGAATCTCGTCGAGAGAGTGCATCTGCCTTCCCATTTTTTGATCCCGGCCTGTACATGATTTGAAAATTGAAACGACTAAAGTAGAGACTCCATCTCACTTGACGTCCAGATAAAGTTTTGTTATTTTGTAGATATTCCAAATTCCGGTGATCAGTGTAAATCACTATAGGTAGGGAGGTACCTTCAAGAAGATGTCTCCAGAATTCAAAGGCTCTTTTAATGGCTAGAAGTTCCTTGTCCCCAATGGAATAGTTGATCTCTGCTGAAGTCATAATTTTTGAATAGAACCCGACTGGGTGTAGTGGTTCTTTAGGAGACTGTCTTTGGGAGAGGACAGCGCCAAGAGCATAATCAGAAGAATCCACCTCTAGGATATATTGAAGGTTTGAATCAGGATATTTCAGAATGGGAGCAGATGAAAAAGAATTCTTCAGGAAGCTGAATGCATCATCCTGTTCTTTGGTCCACTGGAAAGAGCAGTTAACACTAGTTAATTTAGTCAGAGGTTTCGCAATTTTTGAGAAATTGCGAATGAACTTTCTGTAATAGTTACTGAAGCCAAGAAACTTTTGTAGTTCTTTCCGTGTTGAAGGTGTGGGCCAGGATTTTACTGCTTCCACTTTGTTATCTTGCATTTGAATCCCATTTGGGCTGATGGAGTAACCCAGGAACTCTATTTTGTTGGTGTGAAAAATACATTTTTCCAATTTGGCGTAGAGTCGATGGACTTGGAGTCTTGCTAAAACCCAACTAACATGTTTGATATGTTCTTCTAGATTCGTGGAATAGATTAGAATGTCATCTAGGTAGACAACAACACATGTGTCAAGGAGATCATGGAAAATGTCATTAATAAAGAACTGGAAAGTTGCGGGTGCGTTAGTTAAGCCGAAGGGCATAACTAGATATTCAAACAACCCATACCTAGTTCTAAAAGCGGTAAGCCACTCATCCCCTTCTCGGATACGCACTAAATTGTACGCCCCTCTCAAATCTAATTTAGTAAAAATCTGAGCATGCCTGAGTCTTTCTATGAGTTCAGGAATGAGGGGGAGAGGGTATCGATTTTTTATGGTTATTTTGTTCAATTGTCTGAAGTCAATGATAGGCCGAAGAGATTGGTCTTTGTTCCGCACAAAAAACATTCCTACACCAGCAGGAGAAACAGAAGGACGGATAAACCCTTTCTTTAGATTTTCATCTAGGTAAGTCTTTAGATGATCCAGTTCTGGTTGACAAAGTGGGTATAGATGTCCAATAGGTGGTGTGGTTCCAGGTTTCAGTTCAATAGGGCAGTCATAGATTCTGTGTGGGGGAAGGGTGTCTGCTTCCTTCCTACTTCAGAGAACTGCTTGTACATTTCTGGTATCAGAGTTTCTGATGTGGAGGATAAACTGTGAAAAAAGGTCCTATGACAAGTCTGTTGACAAAAATCAGAATTTAATTGGACATTTAAGGATTTCCAATTAATATCAGGTTCGTGTAGCTGTAACCAAGCTAGCCCAAGTACTATTGGGAATAATGGAGAAGTGATTACATCAAAAGTGAGATGTTCATGATGTGTTTTTAATGTGGTGACAGAGAGCGGGATGGTGTGATGTGTAATCGGCCCTGATGATATCTCAGAGCCATCAACCACACGAAGGAAAATAGGAGACAACTTTTTTATCAATGGTATTTTATTTTTTGAAACTAGAGAACTGTCAATGTAGTTTCCTTGTGCTCCTGTATCCAAGATGGCTGGAATGGTCACTTGCTTATTTGCCCACTGTAGAGAAAGAAATAAAGAACAATGACGAGGGTTGTTATTCTTTAACTGGAGAGAAAGATTGGAATGGTACTTACTCTTCTTGTTCTGTGGCAAAGAGGGGCAATCCTTTAAAGTATGAGATGAGGATGCGCAATACATGCAGAGGCCTCTAGTCTTCCTTCTGACGCGTTCTTCAGGAGTTAGAGGTCCTTTAATAGAACTTATATCCATTGCTTCAGCACCAGTTGAACCAGTATGAGAACTGTTAGAAGTGGGATGGTATAGAGCCTTATCCTTCTTGTAAACAATTTCAGGGTATTGACGTTCAAATCTTCTTTCACGTAATCTCCTATCAATTTGCCTGCTGAGCTTCATAAGTTCTTCCAATGTTTCAGGTAACTCAGTTCGGGCTAATTCATCTTTTACTGCGTCAGAGAGTCCAAGCCTGAACTGGTTTTTTAAAGCAATGGCGTTCCATTGAGAGTCAATAGAATATTGCTTGAATTCTGTTATGTAACATTCAACAGGTTTAATACCTTGTTTTAGGTTCCTCATCTTTTTCTCAGCAGTATACTGTAGGTTAGAATCATAGTATAATTCATCCATGATATCCAGGAAAGATGAAAAAGATGAGAGAACAGCATTATTTGTCTCAAAGAGAGTGTCTGCCCAAATGCGAGGTTCACCTCTTAAATAGCTTATCATTGTAAGGACTTTAACCCTATCATTTGGGTATGTTCTAGGTTTAAGGGTGAAATTAAGCAGACAAGCATTTTTAAATTGTCGGTATAAATTCCTATCTCCATTGAAAAAATCTGGAGGTGCAATAAATGGTTCTGACAGATTGTCAGGAAGGCTCTGTTTAGTAGAGACAGTGTCTTTTATTACTTTTCTTAAAGTTTCATTTTCTAATTGTAACTCTCTAAAGGCTTGACTAAGTTGGTCAACTCTTTGTGTTAAATTATAAACAATTTGAGGAAGCTCTGCTGGATCCATTATATATGGCTTAGTTGTTATATCAGGTTCCTTGGTTATTTGAATCACAACTGCAGAGTCTAAATAAATTATATTTGTTTCACAACTGAAATACAGGCTATTATATCAGCATAGACTGTTTTACTCAGAGTGATTTTTATAAGGAAAGGCAGTAAGTCTTTATATGGTTATATATTATTGTTATACCATATAAATATTAAGGGACTGAAAGTAAGTATTAGTATTAATAACAACTTTTGACATTGGTATTGCTCAAGCCCAAATGAGAGAGATATTGATCATTGTAATAAGCACTGAAGAGTGAGAGATGTGAGACACACAGACTGCAGGTGCTGACAGGGGCGTGACCTGCTGCGAGACACAGCACACTGAATTATGCTTGCAGCTTGGATATCTGAACACAGACCAGTGAGTGTAATAGGTGCTGTAAGACACGCTGTTTTGTAAGGAGCTGTATGACACGCTGAGATGAATGAAGCTGTGTGACGTCACGTAAAGTCCGTTACTGTCCGGTATGAGAATGAATCAAAGAAAGTTTATATAATTAAATGAAACATACGTTGCAAAACATAGTAATATCTGAGAGACAAAGTCAATTTAGATAAGTTCAAGTGATAACATGATATTTGAAATTAGCCGTTACTTTAGGCATCCAAGGTAAATTAGATTTGATACAAATACCGTAGCGATAGTAGGTAGAATCCTCCTGTTGGGAATTAAGTAGCAATTCCAGTAGAGATGTGGAGTTGAAATAATTAATACTTCTTGGAATGGCAAACTTCAGGATGAATGAGACTAGTTGTTGTTAGTCCGTTTATGAGACCAAACTGCAGCTGGTATTTGTAATCCAAATGTTAAAGTAGTTGAAGTAAATCTTCTTGTGATAAGAATATAGCTTATAAGAAACAGAGCACTGGTTTTAGCAAACAATACTCAACAACTAAGCACTTGTTTGGGGCGGGGTGATGCCTTAAGTACAGGTGAGGAAGGTGAGTTAAGGCAAAAAGTAAAAGCAGGACTGGAATCCTTACACCAAGCTAGCCATGTCCCGTTCCTTGTCCTCACTGATGTCATTGAAGATCTTTTCCTCCACCCAGCCACGTACAACACCAAGGGTCCCTGAAAGGTGACAACAATCCCCCTGGGACACCTGCGGTGTTATAAGGTGTGTTAAGTAGTACTATTCCTATCAGTTTAATCCCTGTTACGTCCCCTATCAGGGGACGTGTATATGGCATCAATTTTAGGAACCGGGAGATGGAAAAAGATGCTTGGTCAGTCCTCCTACTTCAAATTTGGGGCACTGCGCGTGCAATCTAATGTGCCACCAGATAGGAGTGTTGTGTTAAGTAGTACTATTCTTATCAGTTTAATCCCTGTTACGTCCCCTATCAGGGGACGTGTATATGCCATGGATTTTAGGAACAGGGAGATGGAAAAAGATGCTTGGTCAGTCCTCCTACTTCAAATTTGGGGCACTGCGTGTGCAATCTAATGTGCCACCAGATAGGAGTGGTGTGTTAAGTAGTTCTATTCTTATCAGTTTAATCCGTGTTACGTCCCCTATCAGAGGACGTGTATATGGCATCGATTTTAGAAACCGGGAGATGGAAAAAGATGCTTGGTCGGACCTCCTACTTCAAATTTGGGGCACTGCGCATGCAATCTAATGTGCCACCAGATAGGAGTGGTGTGATAAGTAGTACTATTCCTATCAGTTTAATCCCTGTTATGTGCCTTTTTTTTTTGGTTTGGTTTTTGAAGCCACAGTGCAGCACCAGAGGCCAGAAAAATGTACACATGCCTGAAAAATTAGGTATTGTTGCAGCCACTGCTGTAGCAGCGGCCAGAAAAATTGATGTTTGTTTCCCAGGCAGAAAGTGCCCTAAAACATTGTGGCTTGAACCCTAGTTAGTGGCGGATAAGTCACGTAAGTCATCCGGCATTCAGAGATAAAATACAGCAGCGTGTGGACCATTTTTAGCCCAAGACAGCTCATCTCATCAGGCCTTTTTTAGTCAAATGTATCGCCCAATGTCAGTCCCTTCGGGATCCATCCCTCATTCATCTTAATAAAGGTGAGGTAATCTAGACTTTTTTGACCTAGGCGACTTCTCTTCTCAGTGAAAATACCTCCTGCTGCACTGAAGGTCCTTTCTGACAGGACACTTGAAGCCGGGCAGGCCAGAAGTTCTATCGCAAATTGGGATAGCTCAGGCCACAGGTCAAGCCTGCACACCCAGTAGTCAAGGGGTTCATCGCTCCTCAGAGTGTCGATATCTGCAGTTAAGGCGAGGTAGTCTGCTACCTGTCGGTCGAGTCGTTCTCTGAGGCTGGACCCCGAAGGGCTGTGGCGATGCGTAGGAGTTAAAAAGCTCCGCATGTCCTCCATCAACAACACGTCTGTAAAGCGTCCTGTCCTTGCCGGCGTGGTCGTGGGAGGAGGAGGATTACTTTCACCTCTTCCCCTGTTAGATTCCCGTTGTGCTGTGACATCACCCTTATACGCTGTGTAAAGCATACTTTTTAATTTATTTTGGAACTGCTGCATCCTTTCCGACTTGCGGTAATTCGGTAACATTTCAGGCACTTTATGCTTATACCGGGGGTCTAGTAGTGTGGACACCCAGTACAGGTCGTTCTCGTTCAGCCTTTTTATATGAGGGTCCCTCAACAGGCACGACAGCATGAAAGACACCATTTGCACAAGGTTGGATGCCGAGCTACTCATGTCCCGTTCCTCGTCCTCACTGATCTCACTGAAGGTATGTTCTTCCCCCCAGCCACATACAACACCACGGGTACCAGATAGGTGACAACGAGCACCCTGGGATGCCTGTTGTGGTTGGTCTTCCTCCTCCTCCTCAAAGCCACATTCCTCCTCTGACTCCTCTTCCTCACAATCCTCTTCCAGCGTTGCCGCAGGTCCAGCAAGCGATGCTGATAAGACTGTTTCTGGTGGTGATGGTGACCACAACTTTTCCTCTTCACGCTCATCTACGGCCTGATCCAGCACTCTTCGCAGGGCACGCTCCAGGAAGAAAACAAATGGTATGATGTCACTGATGGTGCCTTCGGTGCGACTGACTAGGTTTGTCACCTCCTCAAAAAGACGCATGAGCCTACAGGCATTGTGCATGAGCGTCCAGTAAAGTGGCAAAAAAAATCCCAGCTCTGCAGAGGCTGTCCTAGCACCCCGGTCATACAAATAGTCGTTAACGTCTTTTTCTTGTTGGAGCAGGCGGTCAAACATTAGGAGTGTTGAATTCCAACGTGTCGGGCTGTCGCAAATCAAGCGCCTCACTGGCATGTTGTTTCACCGCTGGATATCTGAAAAGTGCGCCATGGCCGTGTAGGAACGCCTGAAATGGCCACACACCTTCCTGGCCTGCTTCAGGACATCCTGTAAGCCTGGGTACTTATGCACAAAGCGTTGTACTATCAGATTACACACATGTGCCATGCACGGCACATGTGTCAACTTGCCCAAATTCAATGCCGCCAACAAATTTCTTCCATTGTCAAAATCACTTTGCCGATCTCCAGTTGGTGCGGAGTCAGCCACTGATCCACCTGTGCGTTCAGGGTGGACAGGAGTGCTGGTCCGGTGTGACTCTCTGCTTTCAGGCAAGTCAACCCCAAGACGGCGTGACACTGCCGTATCCGGGATGTGGAATAGTACCTGGGGAGCTGGGGGGTGCCAATGATGTGGAGCAAGATGCAGCAGCAGAAGAGGACTCAGCCGACGAGGTTATGGAAGAGGATGGAGTAGGAGGAGTAGAGGAGGTGGCAGCAGGCCTGCCTGCAAGTCGTGGTGGTGTCACCAACTCCTCTGCAGAGCCACGCATTCCATGCTTGGCAGCCGTCAGCAGGTTTACCCAATGCGCAGTGTAGGTGATATACCTGCCCTGACCATGCTTTGCAGACCAGGTATCAGTGGTCAGATGGACCTTTTTGGAACACCTCAGACTCCACCAGCTTGTATGGTATAAGCTGGTGGGCTAAGAGTTCAGACAAGCTAGCTGTCAGATGCCGGGTAAGGGGGTGACTTTGTGACATTGGCTTCTTACGCGCAAACATGTCCTTGACAGACACCTGACTGACTGTGGGCAGATGAGCAGGAACTGCTCAAGGCGAGAGACGGAGTGGCAGATGGTTGAGAGGGGGCAAGGAGGAAAGCAGTGGTTGACGTGGCTGAAGATGCTGGACCAGGAGGAGGATGGCGGCTTTGAGTTTGTGTGCTGCTTGTACTCATGTGTTGATCCCATAGGCACTTGTGATGTGCGATCATGTGCCTTCGCAAAGCAGTTGTACCTAGGTGGGTGTTGGACTTCCCACGACTCAGTTTCTTTTGGCACAGGTTGCAAATGGCATCGCTGTTGTCAGAGGCAGACACACAAAAAAAAATGCCACACTGCTGAGCTCTGCGGTGACGGCATTCTGTTGGTGGGAACAGCATGCGTTGATTGGCGTGCTGTCTGGCTGACCCCGGGTGCCGATGCATGCTGTCTGACTGTGCCACTAGCTCCTTGTGATGACCTCCCCCTGCTTCCAACTCGTCTCCTCCTCCTCTCTGTCTCCCCATCTGAACTTTCCCCTGTTCTTCTTCTCTTCTAGCGGGCACCCACGTGACATCCACGGACGCATCGTCATCATCAACCGCTTCACTTGTATCTGACAACTCAGCAAAGGAAGCAGCAGCGTGTACAACATCATCATCATCACACCGTACGTCCATGTGTGTAATGCTGCCTTACTGAGACATATCCCTGTTATCTACATCCTCTGGCAATAATGGCTGCGCATCACTCATTTCTTACAACTGATGTGTAAATAACTCCTCTGACAGATCGAGTGAAGCGGCTGTGGTGCTAGTGTTGGTGGTGGTGGCAGGCGGGCGAGTGGTAACTTGAGAGGTGCCCGAAGCTAAGCTGGAGGAGGATGGTGCGTCAAGGTTCTGAACGGAAGCTGTAGAAGATTGGGTGTCCTGTATTAGCCAGTCAACTATGTCCTCAGAACTTTTCGAGTTCAGGGTACGTGGCCTCTGAACACTGGGCAGTATTCTAGGGCCAAAGAGAATCACAGCACCACTACCACGACAGCCCCTGCGGGGTGGCCTGCCTCTGCCTATCATTTTTTTTTTGATTAGTGGTACTATGCATGCAAGCTACTGTGACAACATATATGAGTGGCACTGTGCACTGGCAGAAGTTGGCAGAGTAGAAGCTGTAGGCCTGACACACACGCTTGCAGACAACTAACTGCTATTCAATCTATTACAGTCAAAATTGTATTTTTTTTTTTAAATGTACACTACTGTTACACCAGATATGAGTTGCACTGGTGTGACACTGTGCCCTGGCAGGCACTGAAACGCACACGTGTGAAGGAAACTGACTGCTATTATTTCACAGTCAAAAAAGTGTTGGTTTTTTTTAAATGTACACTACTGTTACACCAGATATGAGTTGCACTGGTGTGACACTGTGCCCTGGCAGGCACTGAAACGCACACGTGTGAAGGAAACTGACTGCTATCATTTCACAGTCAAAAAAGTGTTGTTGTTTTTTTAAATGTACACTACTGTTACACCAGATATGAGTTGCACTGGTGTGACACTGTGCCCTGGCAGGCACTGAAACGCACACGTGTGAAGGAAACTGACTGCTATTATTTCACAGTCAAAAAAGTGTTTGTTTTTTTTAAATGTACACTACTGTTACACCAGATATGAGTTGCACTGGGGTGACATTGTGCCCTGGCAGGCACTGAAACGCACACGTGTGAAGGAAACTGACTGCTATTATTTCACAGTCAAAAAAGTGTTGTTGTTTTTTTAAATGTACACTACTGTTACACCAGATATGAGTTGCACTAGTGTGACACTGTGCCCTGGCAGGCATTGAAACGCACACGTGTGAAGGAAACTGACTGCTATTATTTCACAGTCAAAAAAGTGTTGTTTTTTTTTAAATGTACACTACTGTTACACCAGATATGAGTTGCACTGGTGTGACACTGTGCCCTGGCAGGCACTGAAATGCACACGTGTGAAGGAAACTGACTGCTATTATTTCACAGTCAAAAAAGTGTTGTTTTTTTTTTAAATGTACACTACTGTTACACCAGATATGAGTTGCGCTGGTGTGACACTGTGCCCTGGCAGGCACTGAAATGCACACGTGTGAAGGAAACTGACTGCTATTATTTCACAGTCAAAAAAGTGTTGTTTTTTTTTAAATGTACACTACTGTTACACCAGATATGAGTTGCACTGGTGTGACACTGTGCCCTGGCAGGCACTGAAACGCACACGTGTGAAGGAAACTGACTGCTATTATTTAACAGTCAAAAAAGTGTTGTTTTTTTTTTAAATGTACACTACTGTTACACCAGATATGAGTTGCACTAGTGTGACACTGCCCTGGCAGGCATTGAAACGCACACGTGTGAAGGAAACTGACTGCTATTATTTCACAGTCAAAAAAGTGTTTTGTTTTTTTTAAATGTACACTACTGTTACACCATATATGAGTTGCACTGGTGTGACACTGTGCCCTGGCAGGCACTGAAACGCACACGTGTGAAGGAAACTGACTGCTATTATTTCACAGTCAAAAAAGTGTTGTTTTTTTAAATGTACACTACTGTTACACCAGATATGAGTTGCACTGGTGTGACACTGTGCCCTGGCAGGCACTGAAACGCACACGTGTGAAGGAAACTGACTGCTATTATTTCACAGTCAAAAAAGTGTTGTTTTTTTTTTAAATGTACACTACTGTTACAACAGATATGAGAAGTTTTATGTGAGTTTTATGAGTATTTGTATGTGTGTTTCTTGCTTTATAATACACATATACTTAATAAATATACTCAGTAGATAGTGTTGAAGAAAAAAATACAACTTGAAACAACTGATCCAAATCTAAAAGGTTATTATTGTACAATTAAGCAGGAATACAACAGAGTGACAACATGTCATCACTATACAGTAACACAAGCTGGCACGGAAAATCAGATAAGAATAGTGTCTCTTTATAGTTTCAATTTATCCCATGTGCTGTGCTTTAAGCCAATCCAGAATCTTCACATGTAGGCAACTCATGGTCTTCTTATCTCGTCCATACAGACTTGGGTGTTTTACTTAGCCTTTAGGAGTTTATATTTTTGCACGCACAACAAAAATAGCTGAACTGACAAGGAAGTGTATTGTTTTAAATCTACAAATATCAATTTAATATAAAGCATAGGGCAAAATGTCAGAATTAAGTTTTTTTCTCTAACAATAGTGTGCAACACATACAAATAACATAGAACTCAAAATTGATTTTTATAACTACAGTAGATAAATAGCCTAATTTGCGTATGTAAAAACTTTTGAGTAATGGCCGCAAATGCATTTGATTTATGTATATACTGTATATATATATATATATATATATATATATATATATATATATATATATATATATATATATATATAAAATAAAATCAATTGGTGTTAAAAGGCTTATACTTATTCAGGTCTGTAACATTAAAGATATACTACTACTACTATAAATTGTATCAGTACAAAATAATAACCTAAAATTCGAATTACGTTGTACTGGCACCATGAAAATTATATTGAATTTAATATATATCTAATAAATGCAATTATGGATGGATTCTAAAATTATACTTTGCCTATATTACTTAAAATCGAACAGGGTTTTAAAACACATATATGTATAATTGTTAGGTTGGATTTAAATCTTCAACTTCACTTAAGAGTTCTGTCTAATCACCACACATCAAACTTAAATACACCAAGGGTTAAAGTGTTTAATAGTATTGACTATATAAAGACGCACGGTTCTTTAAACCACACCTCTCTGACGAAGTGTGTACTCTCACACGAAATGCGTAAAAAGATTTAATCTGCACTTTGGGGGCATAGTCATCCTGTGTAACCAATTTACTTGGAGTAAAGTACAAGAATCTTTCCCCAATTCTGATTTGCTGTTTTTTCCTTTGATATTGCTTTTTACAAACATTTCTAAATTTACCTCAAAATCAAAAAGGTAAGGCACAAATGCATACACTCTAAAGAACTTTGTCTAGCCTTTGCTCTGCACAGGTCTTACATTACTAATAATCGGCTAGAGTATGAGTTTTGCTGTAAGAGCGGTTCAGTACTATCTTGAAAGTTATTGTCAACGCTCACCTCCCTATAGCGCTGTTATTACAGGTTTACAAAAACCTGGCGTTAGCAGGCAATAAGTAAGCGTAAAGCAAAATTGAGCTCCATACTGCACTCCAATACCAGCGCTCCGATGACCTGCGGTGAGCTGGTATTACGTGTTCATGCACGATTTCCCCATAGTCATCAATGGGGAGAGCCGGCTGAAAAAAAGTCTAACTCCTGCAATAAAGAAGCGTAAAGCTCCGTAACGCAGCCCCATTGATTCCTATAGGGAAACAAAATGTATGTTTACACCTAACATAAACCCTGAGTCTAAACACCAATAATCTGCCACCCCCGACATTGGCGACACCTACATTACACTTATTAACCCCTAATCTGCCGCCCGACACCACCGCCACCTACCTACACTTATTAACCCCTAATATGAAGCCCCCGACACCGCCGACACCTACATACAGTTATTAACCCCTAAACTGCCACCCCTGACATCGCTGCCACCTACATACCGTTATTAACCCCTAATCTGCCGCCCCTTACATCGCCGCCACCTACATAAAACTATTAACCCCTAATCTGCTGCCCCCAATGCCGCCGCCACCACCCACCTACACTTATTAACCCCTAACCTAACATCGCCGCAACCTACCTACATTTATTAACCCCTAATCTGCCGCCCCAATGTCACCGCCACTATACTAAAGTTATTAACCCCTAAACCTAACATTAACCCTAACACCCACTAACTTTAATATAATTAAAATAAATCTAAATACAAATTACTATCATTAACTAAGTAATTGCTATTTCCAAACTAAATACTTACCTATAAAATAAACTATAAGCTAGCTACAATAAAACTAATAGTTACATTGTATCTATCTTAGGTTTTATTTTTATTTTACAGGTAAGTTTGTAATTATTTTAACTAGGTAGAATAGTTAGTAAATAGTTATTAACTATTTACTAACTACCTAGTTAAAATAAATATAAATGTACCTGTAAAATAAAACCTAACCTGTCTTACACTAACACCTAACCTTACACTACAATTAAATCAATTACATTAATTAAATACAATTAACTAAATTACAAAACAACCCACTAAATTACACAAAATAAAAAATAAATTATCAAATATTTAAACTAATTACATCTAATCTAATAGCCCTATCAAAATAAAAAGCCACCCCAAAATAAAAAACCCTAGCCTAAACTAAACTGCCAATAGCCCTTAAAAGGGCTTTTGCGGGGCATTGCCCCAAAGAAATAAGCTCATTTACCTGTAAAAAAAAAATACAAACAACCCCCAAACAGTAAAACCCACCACCCACACAGCCAACCCTCCCAAATAAAAACCTATCTAAAAAAACTAAGCTCCCCATTGCCCTGAAAAGGGCATTTGGATGGGCATTGCCCTTTAAAGGGCATTTAGCTCTTTTTCCGCCAAAACCCTAATCTTAAAATAAAACCCACCCAATAAACCCTTAATAAAACCTAACACTAACCCCCGAAGAACCACTTACAGTTTTTGAAGACCCGACATCCATCCTCATTGAAGCGGCAGAAGTCTTCATCCAAGCGGCAAGAAGTCCTCAACGAAGCTGGGAGAAGTCCTCATCAAAGTGGGCTGAAGTCTTCATCCAAGCCAGCAGAAGTCTTCATCCAGAAGGCATCTTCTAGCTTCATCCATCCGGCGCGAAGTGGCTCCATCTTCAAGACATCCGGCACAGAGCATACTCTTCTTACGATGGCGACTGAATAATTAAGGTTTCTTTAAGGGACGTCATCCAAGATGGCATCCCTTGAATTCCGATTTGCTGATAGAATCAGCCAATCGGATTGAGCTCGCATTCTATTGGCTGATTGGAACAGCCAATAGAATGCAAGCTCAATCCTATTGGCTGATTGGATCAGTCAATAGGATTGAAGCTCAATCCTATTGACTGATTGCATCAGCCAATAGGATTTTTTCACCTTTAATTCCGATTGGCTGATAGAATTCTATAAGCCAATTGGAATTTAAGGGACGCCATCTTGGATGACGTCCCTTAAAGGAACCTTCATTCTTCAGTCGCCGTCGTAAGAAGAGGATGCACCCTGCCGAATGTCTTGAAGATGAAGCCGCTCCGCGCCGGATGGATGAAGATAGAAGATGCCGTCTGGATGAAGACTTCTGCCGGTTTGGATGAAGACTTCGGCCCGCTTGGATGAAAACTTCTCCCGGCTTCGTTGAGGACTTCTTGCCGCTTGGATGAAGACTTCTGCCGCTTCGTTGAGGATGGATGTCGGGTCTTCAAAAACTGTAAGTTGATCTTCGGAGGTTAGTGTTAGGTTTTATTAAGGGTTTATTGGGTGGGTTTTATTTTTTGATTAGGATTTGGGCGGAAAAAGATCTAAATGCCCTTTTAAGGGCAATGTCCATCCAAATGCCCTTTTCAGGGCAATGGGGAGCTTAGCTTTTCTAGATAGTTTTTATTTGGGGGGTTGGTTTTGTGGGTGGTGGGGTTTTTTTTACAAGTAAAAGAGCTTATTTCTTTGGGGCAATGCCCCACAAATGGCCCTTTTAAGGGCTATTGGCAGTTTAGTTTAGGCTAGGGTATTTTTATTTTGGGGGGGCTTTTTTATTTTGATAGGGCTATTAGATTAGGTTTAATTAGTTTAAATATTTGATCATTTCTTTTTTATTTTTTGTAATTTAGTGTTTGTTTTTGTAATTTAGTTAACTGTATTTAATTAATGTAATTTATGTAATTGTAGTGTAAAGTTAGGTGTTAGTGTAAGACAGGTTAGGTTTTATTTTACAGGTAAATTTGTATTTATTTTAGCTAGGTAGCTAGTAAATAGTTAATAACTATTTACTAACTATTCTACCTAGTTAAAATAAATACAAACTTGCCTGTGAAATAAAAATAACACCTAAGATAGCTACAATGTAACTATTAGTTATATTATAGCTAGCTTAGTGTTTATTTTACAGGTAAGTATTTAGTTTTAAATAGGAATTATTTAGTTATTAATAGTAGGTTTTATTTAGATTTATTTTAATTACATTAAAGTTAGTGGGTGTTAGGGTTAGGGTTAGGTTTAGGGGTTAATAACTTTAGTATAGTGGTGGCGACGTTGGGGTCGGCAGATTAGGGGTTAATAAGTGTAATGTAGGTTGCGGCGATGTTAGGGTCAGCAGATTAGGGGGTTAATAATATTTAACTAGTATTTGCGATGCTGGAGTGCGGCGGTTTAGGGGTTAATATGTTTATTCTAGTGGCGGTGATGTTAATAATTTTATTTTAGTGTTTGTGATGCAGGAGGGCCTCAGTTTAGGGGTTAATAGGTAGTTTATGGGTGTTAGTGTACTTTTTAGCACTTTAGTTATGAGTTTTATGTTACAGCTTTGTAGCGTAAAACCCATAACTACTAACTTTCAGTTTATGGTATATATCTTGACAGTATTGGCTGTACCGCTCACTTTTTGGCCTCCCAGGCAGACTCGTAATATCAGCGCTATGGAAGTCCCATTGAAAAAGGACTTTTTGAAAGCTGCGGTTGTTACGTTGTGTTATGGCGAAAAAAGTGTGCGGTGCAGCTAAACCTGCCAAACTCGTAATTCCAGCGGTAGAGAAAAAGAGCCTTAACGCTGCTTTTTCACTCATATCGCAAAACTCGTAATCTAGCCGAATAGGATGATATGTTTAACAACAGATCTTAGTAATTCTGCTGCATCTACAATTCACATATTATAGGTGGGAGAGGTTGAAATACTCATGATTGACATATGTCTCATCTTGGATAGATGACCCAAACTTAAGTACCCCAAAGAATCTCTATGATCCTTAGAGCTTAGCTCCTTTATAGTTAAAATTGAGTTCAATTTTTAATCATAAATGAAAAGGTTATCCTTTTAATAAAAACCTCTGTTTTTAGTTATATGTTTAAGAATTTTAGAATGGGTTTTTCAAAATTTTGAAAGGGTGAGTACAATGGCTTCAGTAATTGATCTCTGCCACTAGAAGCTGAGAATCAGTAGCAGGGAACATTTGGGGCCCCTTACTTAAAGGGACATTATACATCATTCTTTTTGTAGATGATCTATTTATATAGCCCATACAGTTTGCTTATTTTTAAATAACATTGCTCTGATTTTCAGACTCCTAACCAAGCCCCAAAGTTTTATGAGAATACCGTCAGCTACCTACTCCAGCTTGCTCCTGTTTGTGTAAAGTGTCTTATCATATGCAAAAGAAGGGGGAGGGGGGAGTGTCTTATTTCCACTTGCAGTGGGCTTTACAGCTACCTTTTCAACTGAGCTAAACTGAGAGCTTCTAAGTAAGCCTTTAAACAGTTTTATACTGGATTTTTATAGCAGTATCTGTGCATCTTATTCTTTATAGTAGTATCTATTACATGCAGTGATATGAAAATGAGTGTATACTGCCCCTTTAAATGTAGTTAAACTTTAAAATGTTGTACAGGTACTAGTAACACATTCACAAACACAGAAACACACATAGAAACAGTCACACACTCTCAAACACATATACACATATATATATATATATATATATATATATATATATATATATATATATATATATATATATATATATATATATATATATATATATATACAGTATATACACTCACACAGACACACACAGAAACATTCATACACAGACACACTCACCAGTGGCGGCTGGTGAATTTTGAAGATGGGGGTGCACTAGACCACACCCCTCGAAATGAGGCCCCGCCCCTTTAACGAGAAACTATGTATATTTGATACACACTTCACACACTTACACAGACAAACTGCATACATACTGTACACACTACATACATATACACATTACACAAGCATACATACTGTACACACTACATACATATACACATTACACAAGCATACATACACACACACAGACTACATACTTTCTTGTAATGCATTTCCCATTTATTATTATCGGTTATTTGTAGAGCGCCAACAGATTCCGTAGCGCCATTGAATATAATATAAAAGCTTTGACGTGACATTATATTAAACAATATAATTGTCAGTCTCAATGCAAATGATTAAATATTAGCTTTGGTGGAAACATGTTTTAGTACGTTAATAATGTATGTGCTGACTTGGTGATAAACTTCTAAAAATGTTCTTGCAGGCAGTATGGTGGTAGCCATATAGGAATTGTAGTTAAAGGGTCAGTCTACACTAAAATTGTTATTGTTTAAAAAGATAGCTAATGCCTTTACTACCCATTCCCTAGCTTTGCACAACCAACATTGTTATATTAATGTACTTTTATATATGTGATTATGGAGCTGTCAGATGATGCACACATACAAGGTAATCACAGAGGTAAAAAGTGTATTAATATAACAGTGTTTGGTTGTGCAAGACTGAGGGATGGGTAATAAAGGGATTATCTTTATAAACAATAAAAATTATATTGTAGACTGTCCCTTTAAATCTAGGATAGCCATATCAAAGATCTGGTATTCATATGTACATGAGAGGTATAACAGCATTAATAAAGCTTCTGAATGATAATGGGAGTAATCTGATGTTTTTATTACCCCAAGCAACCATCCCAGCTCACCTTAAAGGGACATGAAACCCAAAATGTTTCTGTCATGATTCAGATAGAGAATACAATTTTAAACAACTTTCTAATTTACTTCTATTATCTAATTTGTTTCATTCCCTTGGTATCATTTGTTGAAGGAGCAGCAATGCACTAATGGTTTCTAACTGAACACATAGGTGATATATATATGCAGCCAGCTAGAACCTAGGTTCTCTGCTGCTCCTGAACTTGCCTAGATAAACCTTTCAGCAAAGGATAACAAGAGAAGGAATCAAATTAGATAATAGAACTAAATTGGAAAGTTGTTTAAAATTTTATTCACTATCTGAATCATGAAAGAGAAGCAGGGTGAATGCCAAGCTAAAAGAAACATAGCTTATTAAAACCATTAGAAAACAGGCAGATATATGCATAGAAAATGGAGGTTGTGAAAGTAGAAATATTTATCTTACATGTTAAGATGACATCATATATATATTTTTAATAACACAAAATAAGTACAATGCAGAATTTCAATATGCAAAATTAAAGAGCTTTAGTACTAGCAGAGTAACTGTTATAGAAGCTTCAAGTCACACTGGGGGAGGGAGATTAGGTTTTAAAAATATGTTAGTGATTTACATTTATACAGCACACACAGGGTCAGAGATTTCTCACTCATTTGTATTTGCAGCCAGCTAGCCCCTTTGTATCGCTGTAGTCTTACATACATAACCATTAAACAGATCTGACCCCCTCACCTAACCCCCCCCCGCACATGGCTTGTGTAGTAAAAACAAACAGTGGAGTCACAAGGCTGTAAAACTGTCAATCAAAAGCCTCCTGGATCCTCCGGTGCAGCCATTATCTATTTTTTTACTCTACATCAGCCAGCCTCCCTCACAGCATGCTGCCTGTGTTTGTGACACTGCCTGCCTGTTAGTATGACAACAGAGCAGTGTCATAGTGCAAACAGTGTGCAGATAACGTTCCTCCCAGTCCCTTTTACCACTGACACAGCAACCGTACCTTAGTAATCCAGTTGGGTCACAGAAGGATCAAGGATGGTGTATCTGCTGCTATTGTTAGGGCTGCAGGATTTGCCTGTCCTCTGCTGCTTCTCAACCAGTCCCCACCAACACATGGCACATGTCCCCATGCTGGCATTTCCTCCTCACAGCACATTGTGCGCACTCGCAGTCAGTCACCTCAAAGAGAGTGGGTGGAGGCGGAGCTGGACTCTGGATCTGACTGATCAGTGATGACGTATCCAGACCAGCTTAACACCACCTCACTGGCTCAAGAGCACAGGCTGAACTGTGCGATTAAGCCAGTATAGGGATGGGGTGGAGAGTGGGAGTGGTCTGCATGAAAATATACAGGCAGCTAATGAGACAGGCATGTAGGCTCTACCGCACGTGCGGTTAAATAAAAAAAAAAACAGTGGAATTGTGGAAACATTAAAAATATATAATTTAACAACAAAAAACAGTTTTGCTTTAACTTTTTTGGGGGTATAAATTAAATATAATTTTTCCAATAGGGGGGCTATTGGAAAAATTATATTTTCTTCAGAATTTTTTTTCTTCTCTTCTTCTGAATGGGGGTTCACATCTGAATGGGGGTTCACATGCGAATGTGAACAAATGGAGGAGCCTCCACTGACACTCACACAGAGACACACGCACTCGTACAGACTCATAGAAGCACAGACACAAAAATCACTCACAGACAGAGACACACACAGATACATTCACAGAGAAACACACAAATAAAAAAAATCAAAGAAACACTGAAACACACACAGAAAAACATATTCATATTACATGTAGTCAGTATTAGCAGGACCAGTCAATTCAGGATAGCTGAAAATAACATCATTACTAATAAACTTTTGATTCACTTTGCTAGAATTTTTGCGATTTTTATTTTAAAGGCATTACTCACTGTTGCACCAGTGGGATGGGTAAAACCACCACTGATAAGTTAAATGTAAAAGGAGGTCACAACCAGTTGGATGATACACGTAACACTGAAAAGTGCAAGACAAAAATATACAGCACAACGGACAGTAGACCATGCCCCCATAAGAAGTTTAACAGGACATCACTTATAAGTCAAATACATCAGGGGATTCCATGCACCTGATAGACAAACAGTCCCAAATGCTAAAGTAAAAATTAACATTTCATAATTCAAATAGAGCACGCACTGTAAAAAAAAACAACAAATTTCTAATTTACTTCCATTATCAAAAAATGCACAATTGTTTTATATGCACACTGTCAGAAACAAATGTACTACTCATTTAAAATTCAGTGTTATTGCATTGTCTTTTTATATGCATTTGTTGATTATGCAAGTCTACTTTATTCAATGTGCAGTTTGTTTTTGTTTTTATTTAGTGTTGAAAGCTTATTAGCTCTTAGTAAAGGTATTTACAAATAGGTGGATTATTATGGCGTTAATAGTGAAAGGGATACACAGCTGTAAGGTGGTTATGTTTTTTGGGGGATTGTGGACATACGTGTTTTGGGTGATAAGAGATAGATTGCAGTGGATATTGGATAAAGTAGAGTGGCCAGGCCAGCCTTTAGAACTATGTGAAGAAGGATATAATGCCTTATAATCACGTATCCCTCTCTCACATCCTCAAATTGTATTCTCAAATCCTGTCACTTATACCCTCCTAAAATTACCTCACTTCTTTCCTCCTTAATAAATCCATGCTTCTCCCCCTCCCTCACTCCCATTTTTTATACATACTCACAAATCCCTACTTACCTACTCAGTTATCAGCCCTCCCCTCATATCCTCAATATCCCTCTACAATCTATTCCTCATTTTTAACCTGTCCCCACCCCCCCCCCACTCAGATATCATCATTTCTTACATTCTCCATGCATATCTTCACCCACCCCTCACATATTTACAAACCCTCTCCTTGCAAATCCTCCCTCACTCCTCCCTTACTCATGCATTAGCAATTAACCCCTCTTTCACACACCCCCACTCCTTCTTCTTCAAGCAACTCCACTTTTCTCCCTCCATGAATGGACATTGAACACCTCTAATTTTTATTTACACCAGAGACTGTACACCAAGGACACATTTTCTCATGAGCAAGAGGTGTTTAAGACTCTTTTAGTAGACTTTGGATTCCCTCTCTATTCAATCATTCCTCACTTCTTCCATCCTCAATACTTTTTCATTCTCCTACTTTATGTTTTACACATTATTATTTATCCCTACTTAATACACCTTCACTTATCTCTCCAGTTCAGTACAACCTCATTTCAACCCACTTACTCAATACACTTCTCAAGCCTCCTCATTAGATTCATGCTTCTCTTCCTTCTTAATACACACTAACCTCTACCATTACACAATCTTACTTAGCTTAACTTCTCTTACCAACTATTCGCACACACACACATACACACACACACACACATATATATATATACTGTTTTATATATAGATAGATAGATAGATAGATAGATAGATAGATAGACATCTATCTACATCTGTATCTGTCTATAACAGTTGTGTCCAAATGATGTTTATGATAAATATTAGAGAGATAAATAGATAAATGATAGATAGAAAGACAGATATATAGATACATTAGATAGATAGATAAGGATATATTAAGATAAATATATAATTAATTTATTAATACTATCATCTACAATGTATTTCTTTTTCTTTTTTCTTTTGCTCCCCATAGAAATATTTCTGTGGACACAGTAGTCAATAAAATTCTCAACTACTGTTCAGGGTTAAATGTATAATATTCACTCTCTTGAAGTCTTTTTTTTATTAACACAGATTTTCATAAAAATGAATAAAACTTTAGTCAATTACTCTTAGTAAGAAGCTGGATATGGAGAAAAAAAAAAGTTAAATATAGCGTGTGGACAGCCAGAATTGTTAATCTGTGGAAAACTAATTGGACAGATCTTGAAGAGACCTTAATTAGTCTCATATCAAGATCTGCTACATTAATAGTCAGTCATGACCACTTACAATCCATAATTAGATATTCTGAGCAGCTATCATTGACCCAATTTGTATAAATTTATTCTTATTAAATTATAAAAAAAATGTTCTTGGCATAAAATGTATAAAAAATATTAAAAACAAAAAAAATTGTAAGAACTATGCAATTTAAATATACTTCAAAGGTAATTTACCTTCCTTGTCTATAAAACACTTTTTATTCCTTTTATTTACATTTTCATAATAAATTTAATATTTTACCAGTTAGAGATAAGCATTTTTCTTAATGGTTTTGATTGTTTTTCCTTGTTTGGCCTCATATGCCAAACATCAGCATTTTCATACAAAGTGCATCAAAGTTTTTTGTGGGGTTTTCAAATTTGAAGCCATTTGAATCCAATTATCATATCATGTAGCATTTTCAATGGCCTTGCATCTTCTTACTAGACATGTGCAGCCGCGAAAAATTCGGTTTGGTTCGGATCGATTCGGACCGTTTAGAATTTCATTTCGGATCGATTCGAATTCGGAAGAAATCGAATGAATTTGTTTCGGATTCATTTGGATTCTTTTGTATTCGAAAAAATTTGGTTCGCATTTGTTTTGGTTCGGATCGATTCGGTTCGAATCGATTCGGATTTTCGGAAATTCGGTCACTGTAAAGTGGGATGTGCTGTGTATTACCCTAGTATACTAGTGTAATACACAGCCATCCGAATCCATCCGAATCTACCGAATAAATTCAAATCGATTCGGATTTATTCGGTAGATTCGGAACTACCGCAATTCAGAAATTCGAATCGATCCGAATCTCTGAATTCGAACAAATTCGTCTGAATTTCGATTCGGGACGAACCGAATCGCACATGTCTACTTCTTATCTTCAACAATTTTTAGGTATTGATCTAGTCATATTTTGGTATATTTCATGCCACCATTTCCCCACCAAATGTGAATATATAAAAAAAATAGTTAACTTTTCACAAACTTCAGGTTTCAGACTGAAATTATTTACATACCGCTTGTACAATCATGACACAAATGATTGTAAGAGCTTCTCTGGGATCCCCCCTAATTGAAAATAGCAGACATGCCATTGTGCTTTGGTAATTAGAAGGCCGCTAATTGCAGCTGTACACCAAACTTCTGAAATTCTGCGCAGTGAAGGGGTTAATTAGTTAGCTGGTAAGAAAATTAGTATTGTAATATAGGGATTACCCTTCCACCTCCCTGATCAATCCCAAACAGCTCTCTTAACCCCACCCACACTCATCCCCACCATTTTAGGTACTGGCACACTAAATGCCAGTATGCAGTTCAGGGCTTTTTTATTATTATTATTATTATTATTATTATTTTCTGCATTGTAGTGATCCCTCCCACCTCCCTGATCCCTCCCAAGTAGCTCTCTAACCCTTCCCCCTCCCGCTAGTAATGGCAATCTTTGGTACTGGCCTCTGTCTGCCAGAACCTAATTTATATACAGTTTATTTTAAAGTTGTTTTTTTTGTATGTGTGTGTAAATTGTCTAAAACAATTATTTATCCACAGCAATTTGAAAAAAAAAATAGGTTATACAATTTGATGTTTTCTATGTTATTGAATGTTTATCAAATTCAAAGAAAGAAGACTGTAAGTTGGTTTGGTAATATATTGTAGAAAACTTTGAATACATAAGGGTTGATGACAATTCTTTAGAAAAATAATTTATCTACAAATATTCCCATAGACTAATGGAAAATTGTGAAGAAAAATCTTTAAACTTTTCTACATGATTGTGACCGACCACATAGACCAGCTGCTTATCTCAGCAGAGTAATTTCTAATACTGTTAGTGACTTCCTGCCTTTGCACCTTAAATAATTGCAAGAGGAGCTGCTGTGCACTGGAGACTGCTCTCCTGTGCAGCATCAGAAGATGTGTGGTTTGCTACAAACACTATAGAGATAGTCTCCCAAACAGTGATCTCTGTCGCTCCTGTCATAGAGCCAGCGGAGAAAGTTAGCTCTTATTATCTTGTTGCCTGTCAGTTTTATTGCCTTGGATTACTTTTTAGTAAAAGTGTTAGTATAATGTAATATGCCCCCCTGCCATTCCCACCATAAGTGACCAGTCTTCAATATAAAAAAGATTCACCTAAATTACAAGTTTTGCGGTACGACTATACCGCTGAAAAATTGGCCTTTGCGCGCGAAATGGTAGGTCACCCGTATTACAAGATGCAGCGATACGGCTGTACTGCTAGCCTTTTAGCCTGTACCGCAACTCTCCATTCCGCACTCAAAAAATGGCTTTTCAGTGTGGAATTTTTAGGTCACCCGTATTACAGGCTGTGCGGTCCGGCTATTACACTAACGTTATAGCTTTTACCGCCAAGATCCATTCCGCAATCAAAAACCAGTAGTTATGGATTTTGCAAAACAAAAATGTTTCACAAAAATGTTACAAAGTACACTAACACCCATAAACCACCTATTAACCCGTAAACTGCCATACCCGCATCGCAAACACTAAATTAAAACATCAACCCTAAACCCCGACCCCCCTCATCGCTACTACTATAAATAAATCGATTAACCCCTAAACCGTTGACCCCCCCACATCGCAAACACTAACTTAAACTATTAACCCCTAAACCTAACACTCCCATAACTTTAAATTAAAGTTACAATATAACTATCTTAAAATAAATAAAAACTTACCAGTGAAATAATAAAAAAACCTACGCTTAAAATGTAAAAAACCTAACATAACTAGTTTAAAAAAAAATAAAAAAATTACAAAATTAAAAAATCGTAACACTAAAAAAAATAAAAAAAACAAAATTACATAAAAAAACCCTCTAAAATTACGAAAAATAAAAAACATCTAAGATTACAAAAATAATAAATGAAATTATCCAAAATAATAAAAATGAAACCTAATATAATACCCATATATAAACAAAAAAGCCACCCCAAAATAAAAACACCCCATAATCTAACAATAAACTACCAATAGCCCTTAAAAGGGCCTTTTGTAGGACATTGTCCTAAGTTAAACAGCTTTTACGTTAAAAAAATTACAATAAAAAAAAACCTTTCTAAATAAACCTAAGCTACCTATTGCCCCTAATATAGGAATATTTGACCAAAAAACAGCTGAGTTTCTGATAGTTGATCACCCGGTAGTGCCAATATTTAATCACCTGCCAAAAGTACACAAAACACTAATTAATGTCCATGGAAGACCGATGGTGAGTGGTATTGGCTCACTTACAGAACCACTCTCCCTATGGTTAGATGAAATGTTGAGACCTATGGTGGAAAGCCTGTACTCTTATTTAAGAGATACTAAGGAATTATTGATCCTCACTGAAAGGATCAAATGGGAGAGTGACTTCTGTTGGTTGACCATAGATGTCCAAGCCCTATACTCCTTTATTAGGCATGAAATTTGCCTTGAGGCCGTCTATTATTTTCTGACCAGGTCTACAAACTGGAGTAGACAACATTGTAAGTTTATAGTAAGAGTGACTCTCTTCTTACTGTCCCATAATTACTTTTCCTTCCAGGGCAATTTCTATCTCCAGAGATGTGGGACAGCATTGGGGGCCAAGTTTGCGCCCTCATACGCCAACCTTTTTACGGGTTGGTGGAAGCTGTCCCACGTCTATGGAGATGAGAATGCCTATAGGAATAACATAGCCTTTTTTAGGCGATATATAGATGATTTGCTAATTACCTGGAAGGGGGACGCAGAGACTGCTAGGGAATTTGTTGACAGTCTAAATGACAACAAATTAGGGATAAAATTTACCCATGAGATTTCTGCTAACAAAATCCGGATTTGAGGTTAACTGGACAGAGAACTGGCATGCTCATAACCGAAGTGTATAGAAAACCCATATCTGGGAATTCTTTACTGCATACAAGGAGTTGTCACTCTCGAAAGGTTTTTGGTGCAGTGGCAAAAGGCTAATTCATCAGGGTCAGGAGAAATTGTTCGGGCCCGGACGAATATGAGGCACATTCTAAGAGTCTTGCGGATCGCCTGACATCCAGAGTATATGATACACAAATGGTACATACCCTGAGAGAACAGGTTAGGAAAGTGGACAGACGGGACCTTTTAGAAAATAGGATGTACCCTACAAAAAACACAAAAATTAAGAATAGAACAAAATAATTTAATGGGGTTACTTTTGTAACCAACTACAGCCAACAGTTTAAGTCTATTTGTAAAATTGTAAAAAAACATCTCCCCCTACTGATGGCAGACGATGACCTAGCCAATGTTGTAACCAAGGGTTGCAGATTTTCCAACAGGGAAGCAAAAACACTAGGGAACATTATATCGCCCACCAAACTTCCAAATAGACTTATGCAGACAGGGTCATGGTTAACTCACAAATGTGTATACAATTGTAGTAACTGAGCATGCATGGCCTGTGAACATCTTACACCAGGAAAAGAGTTTAAAAGTGAAGTGACAGGCAAAACCTATGAACATAAGGAGGTTTTCAATTGTAGATCATATAATGTGGTGTATTTGCTGATTTGCATGCAGTGTCATGTACAATATACAGGTTTAACAACACGTGAAGTCAGGGAAAGAATACGTGAACACTTAGGGAACATTAAGGCAGGTAGACTCACTACACCATTGATCCAAGCACAGACGTTCCAGTTCCCCCAGAAACTCTGATATGGAAACTAGTAGAGAAAGTTAGATCTAAAACTAGATGTGGGGATCTGGAATATGCCCTTTCAAAAAGGGAAGTTTTTTGGATCTTCAAGTTGGGCACAAGGATGCCACAGGGTTTGAATTCTGAGTTTGACCTTGTGAATTTCTGGTAATAATTTAGTGGCCTAGGGACTTCTTTGTTGATTCATGTTATTTACCTATGTACTTAACCATTACAGAGATAAGAAAGTATTCACTAAATTTATTAGAGTTGGAGATGTACCCTATATGACCTTAGGTAAAGTATAATAATAAAAAATACAAAATAAAGAATACAAAATAAGAGATGTGTAATGGAGGTTAAATGGTCCAGTAATTACAGGACATACAAGTTTGGAATTGTATAATTGTGTAAGGTTCAACACATTTATGTATAAGGGTGATGACCAGGGGCATCAGCCTATAATATTGCAAGAAACCAGTCCTAATATGAATGAAATACATATGCTTTCTTTAAAAATGTTAATTTATGTGTAAGTAAGGATTTGTTACTATATATAACTTTATGAATTATATGGCCAAGGGGCTGGGTCGGCAGTGTCAGTAAGTTTTAACCTATAATTAAGAAGGACATATGGTATAAGGTTTTAGTCCGGATAGACAGGTCACACAGCTAAGACTAAGGCCATTGGCCGAAACGTGTCAGCTGACCTGTGATGCTGCCGACACATCTGGATGCCTGTGAGAGCACAGTGGAAAAGGAATCGCTGTTTGTATTTTACACATGCAAAGGAATAATAAAAGGTGTTTTTATTGAAGTAGACTCCCCGGTTTGTTCATTCTTACTGAGTACCTTAAAAGGGCAACCAGCTCTTTAGTGCCCATTAAAAAATAAAAAAAATCACTAATCTTAAAAAAACCACCCACCCCCCAAAAAACTAAAAACTAAATCTAACCCTGAAATAGGTACTCACCATTCCTGAAGTCTGGCGGTGAAGGTCTTCTTCCAGACGGCTCCATCTTCATCCAGAGTGGGGACATCATCTATCTTCATCCAAAGTGAATGTGGCATGGGGCAGAGGTGGCCTCTGAGCAGGACCGGCGGCCACTTAGCCATCCAGCATGGAGGGTCCTCTTCATGTGATCGTCACAGCACACTGAAAATTGAATGCAAGGTACCCGTTTTATATTTGGGGTACCTTGCATTTGTATTGGCTGAAATGTTTAAATCAGCCAATAGGATGAGAGCTACTGAAATCCTATTGGCTGATTTGAACAGCCAATAGGATTCAAGATGGAGCCTCCTGGAATTTGGGTGTTTTTTTTTTTAGATTAGGGATTTTTTATATTTTTAAATGGGCACTAAAGAGCTGGTTGCCCTTTTAAAGGCAATGCCCATACAAATGCCCCTTTAGGGGCAATAAGTAGCTTAGGTTATTTAGACTTAGGTTTTTTATTTTGGGGGGTTAGTTGGGTGGGGTGTTTACTGTTTTTATTTTTTAATGGGCACTTAAGAACTGATTGCCCTTTTAGGGGAATGCCTATACAAATGCCTCTTTAGGGGCAATAGGTAACTTAGGTTTATTTAGACTTAGGTTTTTTATTTTGGGGGTTAGTTGGGTGGGGGTGTTTACTGTTAGGGGTACTTTGTAATTTTTTAACGTAAAAGAGCTGTTTAACTACAAAAGGCCCTTTTAAGGGCTATTGGTAGCTTATTGTTAGATTAGGGGGCATTTTTATTTTGGGGTGGCTTTTTTGTTTTTATAGGGGTTTTAGATTAGGTTTAATATTTTTATTATTTTGGATAATTTCATTTATTATTTTTTGTAATCTTAAATTTTTTTTATTTCTTGATTTTTTTTTTTTAAATAGTTATGTTAAATTTCTTTTTATAGTTTAAGCAGTTTCTTTTATTTCACAGGTAAGTTTTTATTTATTTTAAGGTAGTTATATTGTTACTTTAAATTAAAGTTAGAGGGTGTTAGATTTAGGGGTTAATAGTTAAATTTAGTGTGTCGCAATGTGGGGGGCCGGCGGTTTAGGGGTTAATAGGTTTGTTTTAGTAGTTGTGATGTGGGGGGCTCACGGTTTAGGGGTTAATAGGTTTATTTTAGTAGTTGTGATGTGGGGGGATGGCGGTTTAGGGGTAAATGGGTTTATTTAGTGTCTGCGATGTTGGGGCAGCAGATTAGGGGTATTTATGTTAGGGTGTTAGGTTTTTACATAACCTTCTTGTCCCCATAGACATCAATGGGGATTGCATTATAGCGATCGCTGTTCCGCAACCGCAGGTGCTAGTTTTTTTCTAACACCTTTTCTCCATTGATGTCTATGGGGGAATACGTGCCCGAGCTCGTCAAGTCAGGCCTTGGCTATTGTGCGGTATGGAGCTTATCGCACCATACCGCACAACACAAGAATGTTTTTTTGTAACTTGTAATGGCAGTGCTATGGAAAATGCAGTACCGCTAAATTTTTTGCGTTATTTACACACCGGGTTTAGCGCATAACTTGCCAATTGTTTGCTCTTGTACTATATGATATCATAGTTATATAGTAGACATGTGCATTTGTTTTGTTACGATTGCACATTCATTAACGAAACACAGATATTTGTCTCTTTTTCACAAATCCAGTATTCAAACAAATGCATCACAAAACTGAAGGAAAACAAATAAATAATGACAAATTTGTCAGTATTTAATTGTTTCCTTTAGATAGTGAAAATATTTACCTTAAGTACGCTAATCCCGTCCTCTTCTTCATGGAGCACGGTCTGCGCTAATAGGAGCTTAAGCATGGCGGCTCCCAGTGTCTGCACTAAAGGAGAAGTTCCTTTAGTGCAAGCCCTCTGAGCTGCTGTGCTATACCTACTATTAGTAAACCCCAGGGCTCTGTGAAAAAGGATCATGATTGCAGCAGCTTTCCAGCTCGCTAAAGGTAAGTATTGAATGCTAAAGGTGAACTTTTTTTTACCCATAGCAAAGGAACATTTACGAAAGTAAATGTAATTGTTCCGCAAATAGTCAATATTAGTTTTGTTTAAAACAAAGTGAATACCGAATAGCATGGGTAACAAATATTCAAAATACAAAAGGTTTTTGAATATATGTTACAAAAGATTTGGCTGAACAGAATTTTTCGCTTGTGCACACCTATAATATTGCTTTGTCATTTTTTCTACCAGACTATGGTCTCCATTTAACAAAAAATAGGGCCTATATGTATCATAATGAAAACTAAGCAACTAATATAGCTATAACAAATGTTATACATCTTTATATCTTAAATTGCAAAGAAAGTTAAACATTTATAATGACATGAGCATATGCACAATACACCCATATTTAAAACACTGCACCTGCTCCTCAGACAGACTGCAGTGGCTTGTATATAGTTGATGATTGGCCAATTGAGCCATCACAACAACAGATTATCTGAGGCTATATGCAAAGAGTTTATGTACATATACGTTGCTTGCCAAAACACATTAAAAGCTATCATTTAATTAATGATACAAATGATTCACAGCACCATTTTCTCTATTTTTAAATCATCAAAACCATTTTATTGAAGCACCCCAGCTCAGTAGATGTAAAGCCATGTTACTGGCTTTCAGGCCCTTAATCATGCCTACTGATTACAACCGTGTAATACACTTATAAACCCTTAATTTATACCTTCTTCAGAATTTGGTTTTCATTATCAAAAACAAGAAATCCATTTTTATTCCTTCTCAAAACCTTAACCTTTTAGGTTTCCCTAACGATACTTTTGCTGCCACCTTGAGTCTTCCTCCAAAAAAGATAAAGAAAATGAAAAAAATAATTATATTAACTTCTCTGCAAACAATTTTTCCAATTTGTTTCCTTGCTTGCATACTCTGTCTTTTATCTTCCTCCATGCAAGCAATATTTCTAGCTCCACTTCACTAAAGAGCCCTACAGAGGTTAAATATTTTTGTTATCTTTGGAAGGGAAAGGTTACTCCTATTAAGAATAGATTTCTTTATCAAAAGAGGAATTAGTCAAATTACATTGGTGGCTAGTGAATATAGAAGCCTGGAACGGCAAAGCTATTTTTAGCAAATCCCCAGATATAGTTTTGGAATCGGCTGACAGAAAAGTAGGATGGTGGAAAGATGTTGTCAATCTCATCACAGGAGGGAAATGGTCTCAGACAGAGAAACAAATTCACATCAATTGTTATAAACTCTTAGCAGGTAATTTCGTTGTCAAGTGTTTTATAAAATTCAACAAGCCAACCTCCATACTCTTACGCATGTTAAATATTTCAGCTGTAAGATAACTCAGTCGTTTACGAGGTACAACTTCCAAAATAGTAACAAAAAGAGCGCAGACCTCATCCGATTAAAAAGTTCATCTTTTATTTGTACATAGGTAAAATTCCAGCAGCAGGAAACATAGAACAAGGGTGAAGGGTCTGACTAGTTTCGGCTATTCAGCCGTAATCGTAAACCTGTACACCTTAAAATTGTATCGGTTTAAAAAGGTTATACTATTCTCTAATTGGTTTAGAAGAGGGCGTTGTTTGCAATAAAATATTAACTCCTTGTGCACTAGGTAAATGAATAAAGCTAGATGACCATTTACACTAAACGAAGGGTTTTTATCTAACTGTGCACCGGACTGGTATATGTACCATAAGAGTTATCACAGGGCTGCATAGACAAAGGGAACATCTTATTTCACCTAGAAAAAATATATATATCATTAGCTCGATGAATGGCTGATAAATAGCTGACAAAACCCCATTATACTTTATACTATACATATATTTAAAGTCAAGAAAAATCCTATTATGCTTAACTTATTCATAAGTAAAGCTACCAAAAGTAAAAAATATATAGCCCTTCACTGAAACAAAACTACTGATAAACATATGGCATCAGGTCTAAAACGTAGAGAGCTCAATATTTCTAATGGTGTGTGATATCTTAAAAGAATTTTATTGTCCAGACAGATCATGTATTGTAAGTACAAGTAAGGGTACTAAGCAATTATAGAGCACAATGGTATGCTAGGTATATAAAGAAATATATGATATAAGAATAATTCCTATCTAAACCACTTTTCCTGTAGCTAACACTAAGCACATATATAGAACTGGTTATAGTAGGATAAAAACTCAAATCCACTCTACAGGCATATTTTTAACATGTGGGATCAACTGCTTAAGACAACCCCAGCCTTGTCCACCCCAACATCCCCACTTACCCCAATTTTTCCTAACATAGAACTAATGGGAGGATATGAACCTAGGAAAAAGGACGCTATAGTCCATGAACTTTTAGATTCCATCCCTATCACCCGACTACTTACTCAAGGTAAACTTAAGTCTAGAGAAGAACTTACACGAATATTCCATGGATCTTTCGCTCCATGGCTTAAATTTGCACAATTACAACATTTTATCCAGACAGCCCACAATAAGCAGGACCTCCTCAGAATCCCTACCCCATTTGAACAAATCTGTCTAACTGAGAAAATTGCTAAGGGCTCGCTATCACTAGCCAAAGTATTATTACAAAAAGCACAAACCCCTCCGCTCCCCCCATATACATCCCAATGGCATCAGGAACTGGGCACGACCCTAGAGACCACACAATGGTTAAAAATTTTCCAGAATACGCGCACCTCCTCCACCTCCCCCAAAGTCATAGAGCTCAACTACAAAGTATTACTACGATGGTACTTAACGCCAACCAGGCTAAATAACATTTATCCTACCGCTACGTCATTCTGTTGGAGGGGATGTGGTGGACAGGGCACCATGTTACATATGTGGTGGACATGTCCGAGACTGGACTCCCTTTGGCGTGGTGTAGAGTACACCTTGAAAAAATTACCTGAGACAGACTTTGCCCTAAGCTAGTCCTCTTAAATGAGACTCCGCCGATCAAATGCAAAATTAAACAGACACTGATTCGCATAGGCCTTAATTGTGCGAAAACCCTTATTGCCCTACACTGGAAGTAACCCTCAATACCTACACCAGAACAATGGATTAAAAAAACTGATGAGATGCTCTCTTGCGAGGAATATGGCTACTACAAAAGAAACAAGTCTGCATTCTATGCAGATATCAGCTTTTACTGGGACTCCATCACCCCAAAATAGAATCCCCCCCCCATATCGCACGACCCAACAGATATACTGAAAGACAAAACCACCCATGAGATCTACAGATGTCCAAGGCTTAACAGATGCAGATATAACAATAGAGCTTAACAAGCCCGTATCATACACCAACTCCAGGGTTGTCTCTACATCAATCCCCTTTCCTACCTCCTCTCTTTATCCTTTCCCCTTTGATTCTTTTTTTTTTCTCTTTTTTTCTCTTTTTGTTTACTACTTTTTGTTATATTACATTCTGGTTTTGCAATGTTATAAGGTTTTATGTGGTGGAATCGCAGTGCACAGAGTCTTTACACCATTTACCACGAAATATGGACATACTTACTTTCCCCCCCGCTGAGTTGCATCAGAGGAGGCATAGGTCTTTGCTTTGGGGTTCATTGTCCTCCGGAGGGTGAGAACTCTTGAACTGATCCATAACTAGAACCGCCTCCGGAGGACCACCCACCCAGCCATACAGAAATAATGGTTTTAACCTAGCATACATGTAAGTTGGGAAGACCCCTTAACTCTCAGTTAACAAGATGCACTGGTTGTGAAATTTCACTTATGTAATACTTTAGTGTATTGTGTTCTATTGTAAAACCAATAAAAAACTATTGTTAAAAAAAAAAACTCAAATCCATGTGGCCCCAAATAAGTCTCAAGGAGCCCATAGTATGACTTGATTAACCATTGGCAATAAGCAGATGAAATGGTAATAATAGTTCCTCCTAATGAGTTTGTACCATCTATTTATTATCACTCTATGTGACCATGTACTCTTGTGTATTTGTGGAGCGGTGCGATCTGCTACACCCAACCCACTGGTTACCCTTTACACGTTCTGAACCATCTGCGCTTGGTACCCCTGTTTATGTGATTTATTCCATCACATACACACAATACCACCACACTATTTCCTATCATCAATATGGATAGTATTCTCCACATCTCATGATAGATCTTAATATGATTATGACATGTCTTACTAACACACTCTGGAATGAGAGAAATAAAGTATGAAGAGCTTCCACTATTATTAACATCATCTTTAACATTATCTATATTATCACATACTTTGGGCTCCTTGAGACTTATTTGGGGCCACATGGATTTGAGTTTTTATCCTGCTATATCCAGTTCTATATATGTGCTTAATGTTAGCTACAGGAAAAGTGGTTTAGATAGGAATTATTCTTATATCATATATTTCTTTATATACCTAGCATACCATTGTGCTCTATAATTGCTTAGTACCCTTACTTGTACTTACAATACATGATCTGTCTGGACAATAAAATTCTTTTAAGATATCACACACCATTAGAAATATTGAGCTCTCTACGTTTTAGACCTGATGCCATATGTTTATCAGTAGTTTTGTTTCAGTGAAGGGCTATATATTTTTTACTTTTGGTAGCTTTACTTATGAAAAAGTTAAGCATAATAAGATTTTTCTTGACTTTAAATATATGTATAGTATAAAGTATAATGGGGTTTTGTCAGCTATTTATCAGCCATTCATTGAGCTAATGATATATATATTTTTTCTAGGTGAAATAAGATGTTCCCTTTGTCTATGCAGCCCTGTGATAACTATTATGGTACATTTTACAAACATTCTAAGTATTTGCCTAAACATGAATGTTTATGAACTGTTTGTATATTACTTAAATCCTTATTCTGTGTAAATTAGTCATGTCACTTTAATACCAGTCCGGTGCACAGTTAGTTAAAAACCCTTCGTTTAGTGTAAATGGTCATCTAGCTTTATTCATTTACCTAGTGCACAAGGAGTTAATATTTTATTGCAAACAACGCCCTCTTCTAAACCAGTTAGAGAATAGTATAACCTTTTTAAACCGATACAATTTTAAGGTGTACAGGTTTACGATTACGGCTGAATAGCCGAAACTAGTCAGACCCTTCACCCTTGTTCTATGTTTCCTGCTGCTGGAATTTTACCTATGTACTAATAAAAGATTAACGTTTTAATTGGATGAGGTCTGCGCTCTTTTTGTTACTATTTTCTACTACTGGATTACAAGGAATCCTTTTTGCAGCCTCCTCCCATTCAAGTCCCCGCTCCTACCTATTTGGAGAATCAGCTTCATTTCGGAAGCACACTATTTCGGCACGAAGAAATCTACTACAGAGTGGTTCAGCCAATGGGCTTGCAGTTCCACACACACATCCTTACTGGACGTCATGCCTAGGCGCCGGGACGCTTGAAACAGAGAAGCATCGGCGGTGGTATACGCCAAGTGCAGGATCCTTATCAGCGAACTCCTGGTGCAGCTATTGAGCAGTAAGACATTCATTACCTAAGAGGATATCGGCAGAAGGGTGAGTTTGCTTCACTCTACTCCGCTATGGTGGATGCCTTTTTTCCTAACTACTGGGGGTGTTTGTGTTGAATACTGCTGGGGCACATACCGCTACTAATAGACTGATCTCCGTGGCCCACTGAATATCTCTCAACTGGGTTTGGAACATTACGTTCGTTTGAGACATACTAGTATCAATTTGGGAAACCTTCTCCGTTGTTATTTATAACTTCCAAAATGTTGTCAGATTTAACCAAATAAATTATTCAGCAACATCTCTCTCAGAATATTTGCCGGCAGCATATATTCCAGGTCTGATCCAGATACATTATGTACTTCAGAGACTGGAAAGCCTTAATTTTTTTTACCTTATTCAAACCTTGTGTGATATACCTTTAAATCTAACACATCACAAGCATTTCCTTCCTATTTAAGGAAGCACTCTAGCCTCATTCTGGGCCTGAAAATTGAAGTTGTTTCTTCACAGTTCAATTTGTCTCCTGTGAATCAACTTTGCTATTAGACTTTACTAGGTCTTTCAGGTCCCTGAGTTCATTTCCTACTATATGCGCTGCATATTCAGTTGCTCCCTTAACTCTCTACCGGATCTTGCCTTCCGTATTACTACGCCTGGCGGAACTTCTTACTACAGACGCCAAAGTCGCGCTCACACAGAGCGGTCACCGGAGCTCAAACTGCCTGCTTGTCAGCTCCTCAAAGCTCTCCCGTACCCACGCTGCCTCAACCTCCCTGGTTACAAGCTAAGTACCGCTCTCCACGCACAAATACTTACCTCAATATTTTTGCAACTATCCTTCATACGTTTGTTTCTTTGCATATTAACTTGTCATCTGGAAAAGTACTTCTGTAACGTATTTTGGGATAACTGAGTGTGTGTCTGGACTGTATATAATTTATTGATTGCTTGTGTGAGTGCGTGAAAACCTTGCTTAATCATAAATCCAACAACTTATCCTTGGATATTATTGAACTACCATATGAGTGATTTAACCCATTAATTACTCTCATATCCTCTGTGGATTACCCTATTATAATCATTCTTATCTCAGTGCCTAACCACATTTTCTCCTGTTAAGTGTAGTCAGTCCACGGGTCATCCATTACTTATGGGATTATGTCTCCTCCCTAACAGGAAGTGCAAGAGGATCACCCAAGCAGAGCTGCTATATAGCTCCTCCCCTCTACGTCATACCCAGTCATTCTCTTGCACCTAACTAATAGATAGGACGTGTGAGAGGACTGTGGTTGTTATACTTAGTTTTTATTTCTTCAATCAAAAGTTTGTTATTTTAAACAGCACCGGAGTGTGTTGTTTTTTTCTCAGGCAGTATTAGAAGAAGAATCTACCTGAGTTTGTATATGATCTTAGCGGTCGTAACTAAGATCCACTTGCTGTTTCTCGGCCATTCTGAGGAGTGAGGTACTTCAGAACAGGGGACAGCGGGCAGGGTTCACCTGCAAGGAGGTATGTTGCAGTATATTATTTTCTAAGGAATGGAATTGACTGAGAAAATACTGCTGATACCGATGTAATGTAAGTGCAGCCTTAAATGCAGTAATAGCGACTGGTATCAGGCTGATATGTATGTATGTTTACACTGAGGTATTTCTAGGGAATGGAACGTCACTAAGAAAATACTGTATACATATAACTTATATTTAAGCCTCTACTGCAGTGAAAGCGACTAGCAGCAGGCTTTTTAATAACATTTCTTAATTTTACATTTAAAACGTTTACTGGCATGTTAATCGTTTTTCTCTGAGGTACTTGGTGATAAAACTTTATGGGCATTATTTTTCCACTTGGCTGTCGTTTATTTTTGAATAAAATCAGTTTACGGAGCTTCCCCACTGTTGTATTATGAGTGGGAGGGGCCTATTTTGGCGCTTTATTGCGCAGTAAAAATTCAGTCATAGTCTTCCTATTTCCTCCTCCACGATCCAGGACGTCTCTACAGAGCCCAGGGGTCTCCAAAACTAGTTTTGAGGGAGGTAATCACTCACAGCAGACCTGTGAGATTGTGCTTTGACTGTGATAAAAACGTTTATTTTAAATTGTTATCCGTTTTTGGGTTACTAAGGGGTTAATCATCCATTTGCTGGTGGGTGCAATCCTTTGCTAAATTTATGCATTTACTGTGAAAATTTGGTTGCTATAACTAATTGCTTTATTGTTATTTCAACTGTGACGTTTTTTTGTGTGCTTCTTAAAGGCACAGTATCATTTTTTATATTGCTTGTAAACTTTTTTGAAAAGTATTTTCCAAGCTTGCTAGTCTAATTGCTAGTTTGTTTAAACATGTCTGACACAGGGGATTCTCTTTGTGCAATATGTTTAAAGGCCAATGTGGAGCCCAATAGAAATTTGTGTACTAATTGCATTGATGCTACTTTGAATAAAAGCCAATCTGTACATGTAAAGAAAATTTCACCAGACAACGAGGGGGAAGTTATGCCGACTAACTCTCCTCACGTGTCAGTACCTGCGTCTCCCGCTCAGGAGGTGCGTGATATTGTGGCGCCAAGTACATCAGGGCGGCCCTTACAAATCACTTTGCTAGACATGGCTAATGTTATGACTGAAGTATTATCTAAATTGCCAGAACTTAGAGGTAAACGCGACCACTCTGGGGTGAGAACAGAGTACGCTGATAATATTAGAGCCATGTCTGATACTGCGTCACAAATGGCAGAACATGAAGACGGAGAGCTTCATTCTGTGGGTGACGGATCTGATCCAAATAAACTGGACTCAGACATTTCAAATTTTAAGTTTAAGCTTGAGAACCTCCGTGTATTACTAGGGGAGGTATTAGCGGCTCTGAATGATTGTAACACGGTTGCAATTCCAGAGAAATTATGTAGGCTGGATAGATACTATGCGGTACCAGTGTGTACTGACGTTTTTCCTATACCTAAGAGGCTTACAGAGATTATTACCAAGGAATGGGATAGGCCCGGTGTGCCCTTTTCCCCCCCTCCGATATTTAGAAAAATTTTCCAATAGACGCCACCACACGGGACTTATGGCAGACGGTCCCTAAGGTGGAGGGAGCAGTTTCTACTCTGGCTAAGCGCACCACTATCCCGGTGGAGGATAGCTGTGCTTTTTCAGATCCAATGGATAAAAAGTTAGAGGGTTACCTTAAGAAAATGTTTACTCAACAAGGTTTTATATTACGACCCCTTGCATGCATTGCGCCTGTCACGGCTGCGGCGGCATTCTGGTTTGAGTCTCTGGAAGAGACCATTAGCTCAGTTCCATTGGATGAAATTATAGACAAGCTTAGAGTCCTTAAGCTAGCTAATTCATTTATTTCTGATGCCGAAATACACTTAACTAAGCTTACGGCTAAGAACTCCAGATTCGCCATTCAAGCGCGCAGAGCGCTGTGGCTTAAATCCTGGTCAGCCGATGTGACTTCTAAATCTAAATTGCTTAACAAACCTTTCAAAGGGCAAACATTATTCAGGCCCGGTTTGAAAGAGATTATCGCTGACATTACTGGAGGTAAGGGCCATGCCCTGCCTCAAGACAGAGCCAGACCAAGGGCTAAACAGTCTAATTTTCATGCCTTTCGTAACTTCAAGGCAGGAGCAGCATCAACTTCCTCCGCTCCAAAACAGGAAGGAACTGTTGCTCGCTACAGACAGGGCTGGAAACCTAACCAGTCCTGGAACAAGGGCAAGCAGGCCAAAAAGCCCGCTGCCGCCCCTAAGACAGCATGAAGTGAGGGCCCCCGATCCGCAAACGGATCTAGTGGGGGGCAGACTTTCTCTCTTCGCCCAGGCTTGGGCAAGAGATGTCCAGGATCCCTGGGCGTTAGAGATCATATCTCAGGGATATCTTCTGGACTTCAAAGCTTCTCCTCCAAAAGGGAGATTTCATCTTTCAAGGTTGTCAGCAAACCAGATAAAGAAGGAAGCATTTCTACGCTGTGTACAAGACCTTTTAATAATGGGAGTGATCCATCCGGTTCCACGGTCGGAACAAGGACAAGGGTTTTACTCAAATCTGTTTGTGGTTCCCAAAAAAGAGGGAACCTTCAGACCAATCTTGGATTTAAAGATACTAAACAAATTCCTAAGAGTTCCATCGTTCAAAATGGAAACTATTCGGACAATCTTACCTATGATCCAAAAGGGTCAGTACATGACCACAGTGGATTTAAAAGATGCCTACCTTCACATACCGATTCACAAAGATCATTATCGGTACCTAAGGTTTGCCTTCCTAAAAAGGCATTACCAGTTTGTGGCTCTTCCCTTCGGGTTAGCTACAGCTCCAAGAATCTTTACAAAGGTTCTGGGCTCTCTTCTGGCGGTACTAAGACCGCGAGGAATAACGGTAGCTCCGTACCTAGACGACATTCTGATACAAGCGTCAAGTTTCCAAACTGCCAAGTCTCATACAGACTTAGTTCTGGCATTTCTAAGGTCGCATGGGTGGAAGGTGAACGTAGAAAAGAGTTCTCTATTGCCACTCACAAGAGTTCCCTTCTTGGGGACTCTTATAGATTCTGTAGAAATGAAAATTTACCTGACAGAGACCAGGTCAACGAAACTTCAAAACGCTTGCCGTGTCCTTCATTCCATTCAACGCCCGTCAATGGCTCAATGCATGGAGGTAATCGGCTTAATGGTAGCGGCAATGGACATAGTTCCTTTTGCACGCCTGCATCTCAGACCACTGCAATTATGCATGCTAGATCAGTGGAATGGGGATTACTCAGATTTGTCCCCTATGCTGAATCTGGATCAAGAGACCAGATATTCTCTTCTATGGTGGCTTTCTCGGCCACATCTGTCCAGGGGAATGCCCTTCAGCAGGCCAGATTGGACGATAGTAACAACAGACACCAGCCTGCTAGGTTGGGGCGCTGTCTGGAATTCCCTGAAGGCTCAGGGATCATGGACTCAGGAGGAGAAACTCCTTCCAATAAACATTCTGGATTTAAGAGCGGTTTTCAATGCTCTTCTGGCTTGGCCTCAGTTAGCAACTCTGAGGTTCATCAGGTTCCAGTCGGACAACATCACGACTGTGGCTTACATCAACCATCAGGGAGGGACAAGGAGTTCCATAGCGATGATGGAAGTCTCAAAGATAATTCGCTGGGCAGTCCCACTCTTGCCACCTATCAGCGATCCACATCCCAGGAGTGGAGAACTGGGAGGCGGATTTCCTAAGTCGACAGACTTTTCATCCGGGGGAGTGGGAACTTCATCCGGAGGTATTTGCCAAATTGCTTCGGCGTTGGGGCAAACCAGATCTGGATCTCATGGCGTCTCGCCAGAACGCCAAACTTCCCTGGTACGGATCCAGGTCCAGGGACCCGGGAGCGGTGCTGATAGATGCTCTGACAGCACCTTGGGTCTTCAACATGGCTTATGTGTTTCCACCCTTCCCGATGCTTCCTCGATTGATTGCCAGAATCAAACAGGAGAGAGCATCGGTGATTCTAATAGCGCCTGCGTGGCCACGCAGGACCTGGTATGCAGATCTAGTGGACATGTCGTCCTGTCCACCATGGTCTCTGCCTCTGAGACAGGACCTTCTGATTCAGGGTCCTTTCAAACATCCAAATCTAATTTCTCTGAGGCTGACTGCATGGAGATTGAACGCTTGATTCTATCTAAGCGTGGATTCTCGGAGTCAGTGATTGATACCTTAATACAGGCTAGGAAACCTGTTACCAGGAAAATTTACCATAAAATATGGCGTAAATACTTGCATTGGTGCGAATCCAAGAGTTACTCATGGAGTAAGGTTAGGATTCCTAGGATATTGTCTTTTCTACAAGAAGGTTTAGAAAAGGGTTTATCTGCTAGTTCTTTAAAGGGACAGATCTCAGCTCTGTCCATCCTTTTACACAAACGTCTGTCAGAAGTTCCAGACGTTCAGGCTTTTTGTCAGGCTTTGGCCAGGATTAAGCCTGTGTTTAAAACTGTTGCTCCGCCGTGGAGCTTAAATTTAGTTCTTAACGTTTTACAGGGTGTTCCGTTTGAACCCCTTCATTCCATTGATATCAAGCTGTTATCTTGGAAAGTTCTGTTTTTGATGGCTATTTCCTCGGCTCGAAGAGTCTCTGAGTTATCGGCCTTACATTGTGATTCTCCTTACCTGATTTTTCATTCAGACAAGGTAGTTCTGCGTACTAAACCTGGGTTCTTACCTAAGGTAGTCACTAACAGGAATATCAATCAAGAGATTGTTGTTCCATCATTGTGCCCTAACCCTTCTTCAAAGAAGGAACGACTTCTGCACAATCTGGACGTCATCCGTGCCCTGATATTTTATTTGCAGGCAACTAAAGATTTTCGCCAAACTTCTTCCCTGTTTGTCGTTTATTCTGGACAGAGGAGAGGTCACAAAGCTTCGGCTACCTCTCTCTCTTTCTGGCTTCGTAGCATAATACGTTTAGCCTATGAGACTGCTGGACAGCAGCCTCCTGAAAGAATTACAGCTCATTTTACTAGAGCTGTGGCTTCCACCTGGGCCTTTAAAAATGAGGCCTCTGTTGAACAGATTTGCAAGGCTGCAACTTGGTCTTCACTTCACACCTTTTCGAAATTTTACAAATTTGACACTTTTGCTTCTTCAGAGGCTGTTTTTGGGAGAAAGGTTCTTCAGGCAGTGGTTCCTTCCGTGTAAAGAGCCTGCCTGTCCCTCCCGTCATCCGTGTACTTTTAGCTTTGGTATTGGTATCCCATAAGTAATGGATGACCCGTGGACTGACTACACTTAACAGGAGAAAACATAATTTATGCTTACCTGATAAATTCCTTTCTCCTGTAGTGTAGTCAGTCCACGGCCCGCCCTGTTTTTATGGCAGGTCTAAATTTTAAATTATACTCCAGTCACCACTGCACCCTATAGTTTCTCCTTTCTCGTTTGGTTTTCGGTCGAATGACTGGGTATGACGTAGAGGGGAGGAGCTATATAGCAGCTCTGCTTGGGTGATCCTCTTGCACTTCCTGTTAGGGAGGAGACATAATCCCATAAGTAATGGATGACCCGTGGACTGACTACACTACAGGAGAAAGGAATTTATCAGGTAAGCATAAATTATGTTTTCTTATGTGTTATTGCAAAATATAGTTACATATATATTAATTCAATTACTAAACTAAAGCCTCACCTTATATAACAAGTTGAATAAGTGATTTCTTCTTGCTTATTATAAGAAAAGAGCAACAAAACCTTTATTTTGTCATATATATTTGTATTCACCATTAAAAGTGATTGTGAATATCACAGAATTTTTTCAGGCCTATAAACTATAAGGACATAACATCTAATAATAAAAATGGATCCCAGTGAAATAAAGAATGAAATCACTAATATCAATCAAAAATTGGAATACTTAGCCAGGGCTTTAACTGAGTTACAAACTGAAAACAAGGCACTCAAAACTCTAGTAAAAGAATGTTTACCTGTGAAAAGTTTAGAAACACCTGAACCACATATTAATTACCCACAAACCTTCACTGGTAAACAAAGTGAATATAGAGATTTCAAAAATGCTTGTAATCTACTTTTCTCACTTAGGCCTAAGACTTATCACTCTGAAAGGATCAAAGTGTGCACCACTATCTCCTTCCTCCAGGGGGAGCCCCGCTCATGGGCTAATAGATATTTTGAGAGTAACCATCCAATACTTGATTCTTTGGAAGAATTTTTTCTGGCTATGACATCCTTATATGAGGATTCTCACACCCAGATCACTGCAGAAACAAAACTAAGATCTCTGAAACAAGGAAAAAGGAACGTAGAAGAATACATCACTGAGTTCCAAATGTGGATTGATGATTCTAAGTGGAATGAAATAAGTTTAAAGAACCAATTTAGATTGGGACTTTCTGAAGCCTTAAAAGATGAGTTGTCCCGTTTGGAGATGCCTGAATCTTTAAACGGTCTCATGAAATTAAGTACAACTCTGGATCGTAGACTGCGCGAAAGGAAGTCTGAAAGGGCTTCTTATGATGGAGCACCACGACGTTCATATCCTTACACTCCAATCCAGGAAAAGGGTAAATCAAATCAAACTCCAAAGGAAATTGGAGCTATAAGGGGACCACTTACACCCGAAGAAAAGGCCAGACGTAGATCTGAAAACCTTTGTTTATACTGTGGGCAAAAAGAACACTCCGTCACAAATTGCCCAAATCTTCTAAGGCAGAAAAAGGGTAAGATGCATATAAAGCATAATATTTTACTCCTTGCTCAAAACCCTCAACTGACTCTTGATCTTTCTTTACAGTGGGATCGGAAAAACTTACAATCTAAAGCATTGATCAATTCTGGGGCAGCCGGAAATTATATTGATATTTCTTTTGTTAAATTAAATAAAATCCCTATTGTTTGCAAGGCACAACCAGTCTCTGTTAAACTCATTGATGGCACACACATACAACATGGTCCCATTACACATCAAACGATACCACTTTTAGTGACTTCTGATAAAGGTCATACCGAATATCTGTCCTTTGACTTAATTACTATCCACATGCATACTCTTATTTTAGGTTTTTCTTGGCTACACAAACATAATCCCAGCATTGACTGGTCAACCTCACAGGTAGCTTTGGAATCACCATTCTGTTTAAATACCTGTTTTCCATTTCAGCTAATCTCTACCATAGAAAAAGAACTACCAGAAATTTATCAGGATCTGGCAGAGGTGTTTGACTTAAAAGAAGCAGAAAATCTCCCTCCTCATAGGGAGTTTGACTGCCCTATTGATATAATACCAGGGTCTCAAATACCTCACGGTAAAATATACCCATTATCACAAGAAGAGTTAACTTACTTACGCTCTTATCTCGATGACAACCTCCGAAAGGGTTTTATATCACATTCAATGTCTCCAGCAGCAGCTGGAATGTTTCTAGTACATAATAAAGACGGTACTATAAGACCTATTATTGATTATAGAGCATTAAATGAAATAACTATTAAAAATAGATACCCTCTACCACTTATACCTGAATTACTAGAACGATTGAATGAAGCAACTATCTATTCCAAACTTGACCTTAAGGGGGCTTATAACCTCATATGTATGAAAGAAGGTCACGAATGGAAAACCGCCTTTAGAACCCGCTACGGGCTTTTCCAATATAATGTGATGCTGTTTGGTCTGAGCAATGCTCCCGCAACCTTCCAGCATTTTATTAATAAAATATTCCATGATCTCATGGACATTTGTGTTATCATATACTTAGATGACATCTTGATATATTCCAAATCTCCCTCTGAACACGAAAAGCATGTAAGATGGGTACTTACTCGTCTTAAGGAACACAAATTATATGCAAAATTAGAAAAATGCGTGTTCCATGTTTCTAAGATAAAATTTTTAGGTTATATACTCACTCCTAACAAAATACAAATGGATCCTGAAAAGATATCTGCCATTATTGATTGGCCTATTCCCACCACAGTAAAATCACTACAACGCTTCATTGGTTTCGCCAATTTTTACCAGAAGTTTATTAAAAAAATGTCTTCAATAGTTACACCACTAACCCAATTAACCAGTGTTAATCAAAGATTCAAGTGGTCTGACAAAGCACAAGAAACCTTTGATACTCTAAAAGAACTATTCACTACTGCTCCAATACTTTCGCTCCCCAATTTTGAAGCTCAATTCCAACTCGAAGTGGATGCCTCTAACACAGGCATAGGAGCAGTACTTTCTCAACAACAAGGTGATGATGGTGAAATTCACCCAATCGCTTTTTTCTCCAGAACATTAACTAGTGCTGAATGTAACTATAGTGTGGGTGATAAGGAACTATTGGCTATAAAGAATGCTCTAGAACAATGGAGACACCTCTTAGAAGGATCAAAACTCCCCTTCATTATATTTACTGACCATAAGAATCTTGAATACTTGAAGAAGAACAAAACTTTGACAGCCAGACAAGCAAGATGGTCATTATTCATAGACCGTTTTAACTTTATCATCACCTACAAACCGGGTAGTCAAAATACGAAAGCTGATGCTTTATCTAGAATATCGGAAACTTTATCCCATGATACACCTAATTATACTATCTCACCTGAAAAGTTAATTGGTGTCCTAACACCTATAGAACAAGAAGTACATAATGCCTTAAAACAAGATACAATACCTCACCAGTATTGCTCTAAAGACCCTCAATCCAGCCTATACTATCATAACAATCAATTATATGTACCCGAGAGTATCAGATCATCAGTCCTCTCACACACCCATGATGATATCATTTCTGGACATCCGGGAATCCAAAAAACCATTGACCTCACCAGACGTAATTTCTGGTGGCCTGGCATGAATAAACACATCTATGAATATGTATCCGGGTGCAAGAATTGTGCCCAAAACAAATTAGTTCACAAAAGACCAATTGGTTTACTCACACCTCTGCCCATCCCAGATAAACCATGGAGTACCATAGCAATGGATTTCATTGTTGAATTACCTCCTTCACAACAAAATAATACGATCATGGTAATAGTGGATCATTTAACCAGACTAGCTCATTTCATCCCTCTCAAGGGATTACCTACAGCTATAAAAACTGCTAGAGTTTTTCTTGACCAAGTAGTTAGACTACATGGACTACCGACTAACATAATTACCGACAGGGGAACCCAGTTTACATCCTCTTTCTGGAGATCTCTATGTAAACTGTTAAAAATTGACCATCGTTATACCACTGCTTTCCATCCCCAGACAAATGGACTAACAGAGAGACTCAATCAGACCATAGAGCAATTCTTACGTTGTTATATATCACATCTTCAAGATGACTGGTAAGTTTATCTCCCCATGGCTGAATTCACATATAACAATTCATTATGCACCTCTATCAAAACTTCCCCCTTTCATGCGACATATGGTTTTCACCCTAACACTATATCTATTTCTAGTAAAGCAGTAAATTCCCCTGTAGCAACAGAATTTAAATCCAATCTCCAAGACAGACTAAATGTCCTGAAGTTACATTTGAAGGAAGCCAAAGACTATCAAAAAAGATATTATGATCTAAAACATAGACAAGGCACTGAATACAAGATTGGGGACTTAGTACTCCTTTCAACTAGGAATCTCAAACTTCATGTACCAAGCAAAAAACTTGCCAATCAGTTTTTGGGTCCTTTCCCAATCGAACAAGTGATCAATTCCAATGTGGTAAAACTTAAATTGCCTACAGACTATAAGATTCATCCATCTTTTCATATCTCTTTGTTGAAACCATATCCTGTCAAAGATCGCACTTCTGACTCTCCCCCACCTCCTGTTATGGTGGATAATCAAGAAGAATTCGAGGTAGAATCCATACTTGACTCTAGGATAAACAGACATAAATTGGAGTTTCTCATTAAATGGAAAGGTTATGGCCCAGAAGATAACTCCTGGCTCATTCATTCTGAAGTTCATTCGCCCCAGTTGGTCAGGGCTTTCCATAGGAAATACCCTCTCAAACCGCATCTAGAATCCCCAGGGGTGATTCAATGAGGGGGGGGGGACATGTGATATACCTTTAAATCTAACACATCACAAGCACTTCCTTCCTATTTAAGGAAGCACTCTAGCCTCATTTTGGGCCTGAAAATTGAAGTTGTTTCTTCACAGTTCACTTTGTCTCCTGTGAATCAACTTTGCTATTAGACTTTACTAGGTCTTTCAGGTCCCTGAGTTCATTTCCTACTATATGCGCTGCATATTCAGTTGCTCCCTTAACTCTCTACCGGATCTTGCCTTCCGGATTACTACGCCTGCCGGAACTTCTTACTACAGACGCCGAAGTCGCGCTCACACAGAGCGGTTACCGGAGCTCAAACTGCCTGCTTGTCAGCTCCTCAAAGCTCTCCCGTACCCACGCTGCCTCAACCTCCCTGGTTACAAGCTAAGTACCGCTCTCCATGCACAAATACTTACCTCAATATTTTTGCAACTATCCTCCATACGTTTGTTTCTTTGCATATTAACTTGTCATCTGGAAAAGTACTTCTGTAACGTATTTTGGGATAACTGAGAGTGTGTCTGGACTGTATATAATTTATTGATTGCTTGTGTGAGTGCGTGAAAACCTTGCTTAATCATAAATCCAACAACTTATCCTTGGATATTATTGAACTACCATATGAGTGATTTAACCCATTAATTACTCTCATATCCTCTGTGGATTACCCTGTTATAATCATTCTTATCTCAGTGCCTAACCACATCTTCTTATGTGTTATTGCAAAATATAGTTACATATATATTAATTCAATTACTAAACTAAAGCCTCACCTTATATAACAAGTTGAATAAGTGATTTCTTCTTGCTTATTATAAGAAAAGAGCAACAAAACCTTTATTTTGTCATATATATTTGTATTCACCATTAAAAGTGATTGTGAATATCACACCTTGAGAGCTCCCTTTGTGATAGATCTTTTTGTCTCTCATCTCAATTATCAAATTGTTCCGCATTTCAGTTGGAGACCAGATCCCAAAGCTTTAGCCATGGAAGCCTTCCTTCAACAACTGCTGCAGCAGGGAGCTTTTCCTTTACCACCTTTTCTATGATTCTTCAAACACTGATTTTTGTTGAGATACATCTTCTTTCTCTTCCAATAATAACTCAACTTTCGACAACTCAAGTATGGTACCCTCTTCTCCTGGAAAGGTCTTACCTCCTTTCAATTTTACTCCCACTTCAACAAGATGTTCTTACCTTACAAATCCAAATAAAGATTTTCATAAAACAATTCATTTAAAAACCTCTCCATCTAATAGGTCTACAGAAGGCCTTTCAGCAGGAGCTAAACTCAGGACCCATGGGCCCCTGGAAGCAAAAAAGTGTATCTATTCTCCTGGCATAAGTGTTTTAGCTGGTGCAATAGAAAACACCTGGATCCTATTTCAGCTTATTTGAGTGAAGTTATAAATTATCTTACCTCTCCATGAGGCTGGTATGGCTTACAGGCCCATTAATGTAGTTAGATCAGCTATTTCTGCAGGTCATACATTTCTTCTTAATCTCCGCATAGTTCAAAATAATTCTGCTATTTGTAGACTCATATAATCCATTTGTTTAAAAATCTTTGCATAGTTCAAAATAATTCTACTATTTGTGGACTCATGAAATCCATTTGTTTAAAAAGTCATCCTACTGCTAAATATAATTGTTTTTGGGATCTAGTTATTTCTTTATTAAAACTATGGCCAGATAAACATGTGATGCCTTTTATCTTTAATAGAGTTTCAGATGTCAAAGCCATGATTATGACTCCCCCGCCGGGTGCAATTTTCCCTCTATTTTGCAGAACTAAAACTCTTTCCTCTATTTTTGATTCTTATTTCTATAAACTCCAAATGTTTGTGGTTCTCTGTCTTAAAGAATATGAATCTAGAACGTACCTTTGAGAAAATCTTGTTCTAAACAGCTTTTAATTTCTTATGCTTTACCTCATCTCCCTGTCACTTCTGTTTCTATAAGTAGATGGGTAAAGTGGATCATGATTCAAGTGGTTGTGGACAACAGTTTCTTCACACTCTATTTGAGGTGCTTCTGCCTCTAAAGCCTTTTCTAAATATGCTTCTTTACAAGAAGGTTTGAATGCAGCAGACTGGTCGTCAGACACAGTTTTTAGACAGTTTTATTTTAAACCCAATCATTCTATTCCACACAAGCTGGAATAATTCTTATTTTGCTATGAGTTAGCAAAATAGGAGTCTCTGTCCTTGTAATAAAATTCTGATATTCTATTTTTGTGACGGTATAATCTAGATTTTATTAAAGAGACAGGGAAAGGTATTTCCCACCGTTTTTCCTCCTAGTAAAATATCTTTTATTTTATTAATTTCCATTATTTATATTTTTTATATTTTTAAGCTCCAGCTCCTTAGAAATTCAGGGTTTTAAGAAGTCTTCCAGGTTTTCAAGACCCAGCTTTTTAACATTTTCAGCTGCTTCTACAGTTGAACCTACTTTCGCCAAATCTTTATGATCAATGTTTTCTGTTTTTTTGGTGGATTTTTCCTTTTGTTTTCTGCGTGGATTTGTGTTTTTATCGTTTTACTAAACATCTTCTCATAGATCCACATCACAGATCGAAGAGGAGGAATAGCCACTTGGACACTATATGGTTATCTAGACCTGTCTGATTGGTCACTTATTACTCTGACCACTCAAGGACTCTTTTCATGGTTACTACACTGTGCTCTATGTTGTCTGTATTTTCTTTTAATGTTAATGTTATCTTTGAAATGCTGTCTGGACAATAAAGGAAAAGTGATAGCAAAATACTTGTCTCTGTCTTTTTAATTCAATCTAGATTATACGGTCACAAATTTCGGATTATCTGAATTTTAAAATTCTGATTTTACATAGTGCAAAGCTGATTTTATAATAGATACTGCTTTTAAAATTCCATAAGAAAGTGTCCCTAAAACTAGTTTAGAGTGCTGGGTGTGTAACATACTACCAGAAATCCCCACAATAATAAAACTATGTATTAATAGTAGGGCAGGGCCTAATGCAAAATATGCAATGACATTAAATAGAAAAAATGGTGCATTAGTATGGCACACTTAAGCTTATTAGGATAGAAGTATGAACAATACAATCAATAGCTAATATGAAGATGAAGGAAAGCCTAATATAATAAAACTTACATAATAATAACAATTACATATTAAAATATTAAAAAACACATAGACATGCCTGCCCCCCTATGTACAGAAAATGGAACCATTTAATCAATATACTAGACATAAACACAGTATGAAGAAATCATAGATTAGCAAAAATTGGGTGACCAGTGGACTGAAAGTACAAAAGATCCCTATAAATAACTCAAAATAGCCAGATGGCCTATCTATACTTTCGCAGTATTCCTGGGAAATTATTTTAAAAAGCTAGGTATCCTCGTGCAACGTCTACTAAAAAAAATATAACTTTCCTGATTGGTTGGAATAATTTGTTACAATTGTTTTCCTTTTCTTGTCCCACGAGGTTATGATTACCGTGATTGGGCATTATTTGTCACATGGTTGGACCTAATGAATTCTATTCAGCTGTTGGTTCTTTAAAACTGTGAGAAGTCAGGTGCATTTGACAAAGCAGTAGCGAAACGTGCGTATTTTGCATGACCATGTTATGAATTATGAACTTGATGAACTATATTTTATTTTAGTAGATGTAGCACCTAACTTTTTTAAATAATTGCCCAGGAATACTGTGAAATTATAGATAGGCCATCTGGCTATTTTGAGTTATTTATAGGGATCTTTTATACTCGCAGTCCACTGGTCAATGTGAATAATCACCCAATTTGTGCTAATCTATGATTGCTTCATCCTGTGTTTAGGTCTAGTATACTGATTAAATAGTTTCATTTTCTGTAGATAGGGGGGCAGGCATGTCTATATATTTTTTAATATTTTAATATGCCTTTATTTAATGTTTTATATTTAATCAAAACAAAGTTTTATTTTATTAGGCTTTACTTCTTCACATTAGCTATTGATTGTATTGTACACACTCCTATTCTAATGAGCCTAAGTGTGCCATACTAATGCACCTTTTTTTCTCTTTAATGCTTTTAAAAGTGTGTCAGTGATAGAAAAAAATTGCCTCCCACAGAGTTGTTTAATAAACTGCCTCTTAGCGAGATTGCCTTCAAACACTGATTTCAGCCCTTCACAAAACTTTTAAAATTGGACCTTTAGTCTGAATTTTTTTTTTTTTTTTTTTTGAATAGTTTTTTATTGAGGTAAAATGGCAAGCATACACAAAATTTCAGAAAGAAACATCATGGCAACATGCCCATTTGTCATACATCAGGATTTACATAGTTAATTAAACAAACATGTCTTCACATCTGCAAAATCAAAGCATATCTTAACCCAAAGGTACATTTTCCAGCCATGGATATTACCTCATTTTTGCATAAGTACATAAACAAAAGGACATATAACACAAAACACACATCTAACATGATACAAGCCTAAATGCAATAACCAATTCGTAACCTATGCAGGCTTGTACTTGCCCTTGGTATCTTCAGCAGAACATATATTACGTACAATTTCAGTAATAAAACATTTCAACAGGAATATTAACACTATAGGTGTTATATGTATGGTCATACACTCCCCCTAAAATATGCAAAAGTATGAATGAGACATACCGCAGTTGAGAGTTAACGGTCACTTTTGGGCCATACATCTTAAAAATAAGTACTGTGGAAAATGTAAGGGGTAAAGTTACAGGGGCCCCTCTAGGACCCAACCTATTATTTTATATATACATTACTGTCGGTGGTATAGGCCACCATTTAAGTCAGAAGAGAGCCTATTGAAGGTATGAGACACAATGCTGTACAGATCTATCATTTGAGAAATTTATATGAAAGATAAAAACTATTTGTACAACTAAGGTCGATTGTAAACTAGGCGTATGCTCATTACAGTACATATAATTACTAACAGAATTGGCATTGAACATCTGTAAAGAAAACTATACACAGTTTGCCCTCTAAACTAATATAGGTGTCTATAGGCCTCAGATGGCAAATACACGTTGTATGAGGGGTTACAGAAGCTAACCTCCATCCTATACTAAAACTGCCTTACAGCCTTAAGAGGTTACTTACAAATCTCCGGAGGTTCATATAACTATACTAGCACATTCCCCTCTAAATTTACATAGTGCAATACGTATCATCCGATACATTAGGGACAGCAAAGAAAGCTTGAAGGAGCAAACTGCTAGCCTCTTATTTAACCCTCTAGGATATCATAGTCCACTCTTGGACCTCACACTACCCTAGTATACAAATGAGGGATAAAATAGTACAACATTTGCGTAATAACACCAATTGATCAGGTAATACTGACTTATCATCAGAAACATATACAACATATACTGTGAGGGTTTAATTAAACCAGTCATTATTTTGTCTGCAATAATCCCCCCTAATAAAACATTAGTAGATAACATCAGTTCAGCAGAGAATGTAACACTGAAAAAAGATCTCAGGTCCCCCTTTGGATCTCCTCCCAACAGTAATCCCCAGTAGGGAAAATATAACCAGAAAGCTGTGGGGATTGTACACTCTCATTTATAACAACTCATTTATAATAGTGGTTAGGTCCGCAGTCTTCCAAGCCAAAATCCCAGAGTTCAAATCCCCCAAGTAAAGATGTCGACCTAATTTTTATTTTTATTAGTTAGATTAACTCGAGTTAAGCTAGAGTCCAGAGTATAACTAGAACCTTTTGATATAAGTGCACTTTTTGAGGACAGCTAGATTCATATTGCTAATTAGGCTCATATTGCTAATTAGGCTCAAAATTTATAGGTCCAAAAAAAGAAAAAAGATAAATATATAAACTTGATGTTTTGATATAGTTGCGTACATAGCTTAGAGGTAACATTCTGGGTCTGATAAGTAGTGCCTGCCGCCTCCTCTTCTTCGGTAACATTCTAGCCCTAAGACCTAGGGATCCCAAGATCGATCCCCCAAGGGAAATATGTATAATTTTCATAATTTCCATTATTTATCCTAAATTTTGTCTGGCGTTTTAAGCATATATTTTATTTTAAATGATGAGATTACAAGGTTTTCTCTTTAAGATTATGTAAGGTGTTTAAAGATGTCTATAGAGAATAAGGTGTATGACTTTTCTGAGCAAAATGGGGTGACGAGTAAGAAAACGATAAAAGAACAACTTACCTGTGCAGACATGAGGATCCCACCTTTTGAGGAGAATTTTACTTCCAGAATGACCAGAGGAAGTGAAAAGTTAACAGCGAATCAAAGACAACTAGGGGAGATAAAAGGCATACTTTACTCTCACACTGTATCTTGAAAAAGCCCCACACCTTAGGGGTGAAACGCGTAGAAAGGTGAAAGACAAACAAGGAGGATATACAGCAGTAACCCACTCTGCGTACGAAGTACTTAAAGAGCAGAGTGTAGCTGAGAGGCTGCGGTAAAAAGGTAACTCAGATAAGGCTTGCGCAAGTGAAGAAAGTTACCCACAGGGACAAGAAGGTCCGCAAATTAACCAAACTACTAATTCATACAGGAGCTGATATACCCAGACAAAGAAAAGCAGGTGAGAGTATCTATGTTGTCAATAACTCCCCGCTAAAGTGTTATTCATACCATTCAAACCGGACTAAGATTGTCTGTGGGATTCTTTCATTAATATAGACTCCGGTGTTTTCGTTTGAAATCTTCAAAAGACTGTTGTTTTGAGTGGGGATCTGCCCCTATTTGCATAAGACTGCAGATTTTACCTTGGGAACTCCCCCTTCTTACAGGAATGAAAGCAGGATTTCCCTCTGTAACAGGGCACAAAACGAGGACTATTTTAAACCACGGGTTGTTATAGCCCATTGGAGACAGGCAGTCAAACGTCTGATTGTCACGGCAATAGAAGAAAGTGCCTTATAAACAGAGGCTTGTAATGGGAAGTAGAACCCCAGCCAGCTAGTCATACTATTAATATCATTTCATGTTTACATATTGATCTTAGACGTGTGTCTCATCATTTTACCATTTACCTTGATGTTTTATTATCATTTTCATTTTAGCAATATATTGTTCTAGAATCGCCAACATCTTTTGTAGTAGCGATTTAAATTTTGGAAGCGGTTGCGAGTGAAGAGTGTGGGCCAATCGTATGAGAGACTGTTTTGATTATTTATATTGCGTTTTTTATATTGTGTTTTTACTATTTTTACATCATTTCACTTAAGAATAAAAATTGTACATATTTCTAATCCAGTTACTTGTTACCTCCAATTATTGAATCAGAAAGTTTATATGAAGATTTATATGAAACTGTCCTAACATATATATTTTGCTGATACATTGTATCGTTGGTTTATCAACCCACGGCTAGGTATACTTAGTGTATTTTTAGCGCCACCTACACTCCACACATTATAACAACTTAACTGCCTAACTGACCAACTATGTCTTCCCCAAAGCAAAAGAAAATAAAGCTAATTATGTCGGCAAAAGGGATCTTATAAATATTAACTGTTCCCCTTTATCCAATATATCTATATCAGGGTCTCAATGAACATTACCTTCTAATCTAAGGGGGGGGGGGGTGCAGGCCTCTAACGGACCTGCAATGTAATGTATGTGAAATGGGGGGAAGAGGACTGTTCCTTATCAAACACACCGTCCTTTCCATCTAGAAAAGAATAAAAAACAGAGGCGCCACCATGGCCTAATATCGCCAGTACAGGTAAAATGAGCAGCAATATGAGAATGTGAATACTCACAAACATAAAGCACCCCACTGGTGCTAGTAGAGCAGACTGACACTTCTCAGTGGTTCAGCACACTGTATCCAAAGCGCAGAGACAGTCAGGAATCCTCTGACACTCCAATGTATATGTGCCTATGGATAAAGGAAAAAGCAACACGACATGGCCCAATATCATCAGGACAAGGGGAAAATAATACCAATTGCTTGCACTTACAAGATGGTGGGCACCTGCAGGTGCAATCTCAGCAAACTGGAGCCAAAACGTCACCCAGTAGACTTAAAACAGCAATCCTCAACAAGAACCAGGATCAACGATATAATTTATCACAGGAGGTGAAAAAAATACACACAATAGCAAGTGTATAAAAGTATAAAAAGTCTTTATTAACACAGCAACTAGTTTCTCAGCCTACTCAGGGCTGTTTCATCAGGCTATGACAAACATTATAAAACACTTGCTATTTAACAGAAATCTAAAAACAAATGGGCTATTGTGATTGGATAATCAATTAGCAGAAACACAATTGGCAAAAAACCCCACACCTAACTACAATCACCTTTGTGTGGTTGTTAAGGTAACCTTTGTAAACACATGTAGGTAAGAAGATATTTACATGTTGAACCTCCTTACAAATACAATGTATAAATAGATGTATAAAAACATACAATACAAAATAACTAAAAAACTACATTAAACATAACATTTTTTGTAAAAAGTCTATCTCAATAGGACATATTAAAAAATTGATATAAATCATAGAACCATTGCTTTTATCTATATACATAAACCCAAAGTGCATCTAAAATAACTGCCTATACATTCTCTCAATTTAAATCTCCTTAGTTTCTCAGTATGCTGCAAGTCTGATACTCTTAATATTAATGTTACCACTTGTTGAGACTAGCTGATTGATCTCAAATGTTAGATAACACATTAGTGCTGACTTACGGTTTATTAGGGTAACGTATGATTGTCTTGAGCAGACTTTCCATAACTGTTTAATTTGATATTTGTATTGGTACTATTACTTCAAAAGTAGAGCTGTAACTCCTTAAACATAATTATCTATGTGGACCAATCACCTAACACTTCACATCAAAACGCTTGTTACACCCATTCAATGAATCAAGTGTGACAGGCAGCAAAAGCTGCATTCAAGACATCTGTTCACAAAACAGTTATGGCTCTATTATTTTTATGTTTAAGGAGTTACAGCTCTACTTTTGAAGTAATAGTACCAATACAAATATCAAATTAAACAGTTATGGAAAGTCTGCTCAAGACAATCATACATTACCCTAATAAACCGTAAGTCAGCACTAATGTGTTATCTAACATTTGAGATCAATCAGCTAGTCTCAACAAGTGGTAACATTAATATTAAGAGTATCAGACTTGCAGCATACTGACAAACTAAGGAGATTTAAATTGAGAGAATGTATAGGCAGTTATTTTAGATGCACTTTGGGTTTATGTATATAGATAAAAGCAATGGTTCTATGATTTATATCAATTTTTTAATATGTCCTATTGAGATAGACTTTTTACAAAAAATGTTATGTTTAATGTCGTTTTTTAGTTATTTTGTATTGCCTGTTTTTATACATCTATTTATACATTGTATTTGTAAGGAGGTTCAACATGTAAATATCTTCTTACCTACATGTGTTTACAAAGGTTACCTTAACAACCACACAAAGGTGATTGTAGTTAGGTGTGGGTTTTTTTGCCAATTGTGTTTCTGCTAATTGATTATCCAATCACAATAGCCCATTTGTTTTTAGATTTCTGTTAAATAGCAAGTGTTTTATAATGTTTGTCATATCCTGATGAAACAGCCCTGAGTAGGCTGAGAAACTAGTTGCTGTGTTAATAAAGACTTTTTATACTTTTATACACTTGCTATTGTGTGTATTTTTTTCACCTCCTGTGATAAATTATATCGTTGATCCTGGTTCCTGTTGAGGATTGCTGTTTTAAGTCTACTGGGCGACGTTTTGGCTCCAGTTTGCTGAGATTGCACCTGCAGGTGCCCACCATCTTGTAAGTGCAAGCAATTGGTATTATTTTCCCCTTGTCCTGATGATATTGGGCCATGTCGTGTTGCTTTTTCCTTTATCCATAGGCACATATACATTGGAGTGTCAGAGGATTCCTGACTGTCTCTGCGCTTTGGATACAGTGTGCTGAACCACTGAGAAGTGTCAGTCTGCTCTACTAGCACCAGTGGGGTGCTTTATGTTTGTGAGTATTCACATTCTCATATTGCTGCTCATTTTACCTGTACTGGCGATATTAGGCCATGGTGGCGCCTCTGTTTTTTATTCTTTTCTAGATTCCACACTACAGGATAGCCATCCTTTGACAGAGTGCAGCCTCAAACATCTGGGAACTGTCATTACCCTGGACTCATAGACTTTCACATTATCATTATTTGGTTTTGAATTGGTTTTAATATTTTTTCCAATCTATGTTTATATTCTAGTAATATATATATATATATATATATATATTCTCATATATATATATATATATATATATATATATATATATATAGGCCTAGATTTGGAGTTCGGCGGTAGCCGTCAAAACCAGCGTTAGAGGCTCCTAACGCTGGTTTTGGCCGCCCGCTGGTATTTGGAGTCAGTGATTAAAGGGTCTAACGCTCACTTTTCAGCCGCGACTTTTCCATACCGCAGATCCCCCTACGCCATTTGCGTAGCCTATCTTTTCAATGGGATCTTTCTAACGCCGGTATTTAGAGTCGTTTCTGAAGTGAGCGTTAGAGCTCTAACGACAAAACTCCAGCCGCCTGAAAATAGCAGGAGTTAAGAGCTTTCTGGCTAACGCCGGTTCATAAAGCTCTTAACTACTGTACCCTAAAGTACACTAACACCCATAAACTACCTATGTACCCCTAAACCGAGGTCCCCCCACATCGCCGCCACTCGATTAAAATTTTTAACCCCTAATCTGCCGACCGCCACCTACGTTATACTTATGTACCCCTAATCTGCTGCCCCTAACCCCGCCGACCCCTATATTATATTTATTAACCCCTAATCTGCCCCCCACAACATCGCCGCCAGCTACTTAAAATAATTAACCCCTAATCTTCCGACCGCAAAGCGCCGCCACCTACGTTATCCCTATGTACCCCTAATCTGCTACCCCTAACACCGCCGACCCCTATATTATATTTATTAACCCCTAATCTGCCCCCCTCAACGTCGCCGACACCTGCCTACACTTATTAACCCCTAATCTGCCGAGCGGACCTGAGCGCTACTATAATAAAGTTATTAACCCCTAATCCGCCTCACTAACCCTATCATAAATAGTATTAACCCCTAATCTGCTATCCCTAACATCGCCGACACCTACCTTCAATTATTAACCCCTAAACTTCCGATCGGAGCTCACCGCTATTCTAATAAATGTATTAACCCCTAAAGCTAAGTCTAACCCTAACACTAACACCCCCCTAACTTAAATATAATTTACATCTAACGAAATAAATTAACTCTTATTAAATAAATTAATCCTATTTAAAGCTAAATACTTACCTGTAAAATAAACCCTAATATAGCTACAATATAAATTATAATTATATTATAGCTATTTTAGGATTAATATTTATTTTACAGGCAACTTTGTATTTATTTTAACCAGGTACAATAGCTATTAAATAGTTAAGAACTATTTAATAGTTACCTAGTTAAAATAATAACAAATTTACCTGTAAAATAAATCCTAACCTAAGATATAATTAAACCTAACACTACCCTATCAATAAAATAATTAAATAAACTACCTACAATTACCTACAATTAACCTAACACTACACTATCAATAAATTAATTAAACACAATTGCTACAAATAAATACAATTAAATAAACTAGCTAAAGTACAAAAAATAAAAAAGAACTAAGTTACAGAAAATAAAAAAATATTTACAAACATAAGAAAAATATTACAACAATTTTAAACTAATTACACCTACTCTAAGCCCCCTAATAAAATAACAAAGCCCCCCAAAATAAAAAATTCCCTACCCTATTCTAAATTAAAAAAGTTACAAGCTCTTTTACCTTACCAGCCCTGAACAGGGCCCTTTGCGGGGCATGCCCCAAGAAGTTCAGCTCTTTTGCCTGTAAAAGAATAAATACAATACCCCCCCCCCAACATTACAACCCACCACCCACATACCCCTAATCTAACCCAAACCCCCCTTAAATAAACCTAACACTAAGCCCCTGAAGATCTTCCTACCTTGTCTTCACCATCCAGGTATCACCGATCCGTCCTGGCTCCAAGATCTTCATCCAACCCAAGCGGGGGTTGGTGATCCATAATCCGGTGCTGAAGAGGTCCAGAAGAGGCTCCAAAGTCTTCCTCCTATCCGGCAAGAAGAGGACATCCGGACCGGCAAACATCTTCTCCAAGCGGCATCTTCGATCTTCATCCGATGAGGACCGGCTCCATCCTGAAGACCTCCAACGCGGACCCATCTTCATCCGGCAACGTCCTACTGAAGAATGAAGGTTCCTTTAAGGGACGTCATCCAAGATGGCGTCCCTCGAATTCCGATTGGCTGATAGGATTCTATCAGCCAATCGGAATTAAGGTAGGAATTTTCTGATTGGCTGATGGAATCAGCCAATCAGAATCTAGTTCAATCCGATTGGCCGATCCAATCAGCCAATCAGATTGAGCTTGCATTCTATTGGCTGATCGGAACAGCCAATAGAATGCGAGCTCAATCTGATTGGCTGATTGGATCAGCCAATCGGATTGAACTAGATTCTGATTGGCTGATTCCATCAGCCAATCAGAAAATTCCTACCTTAATTCCGATTGGCTGATAGAATCCTATCAGCCAATCGGAATTCGAGGGACGCCATCTTGGATGACGTCCCTTAAAGGAACCTTCATTCTTCAGTTGGACGTCGAAAGAAGAGGATGGATCCGCGCCGGAGGTCTTCAAGATCAGCCGCTTCGCTCCGGATGGAAGAAGATCGAAGATGCCGCTTGGAGAAGATGTTTGCCGGTCCGGATGTCCTCTTCTTGCCGGATAGGAGGAAGACTTTGGAGCCTCTTCTGGACCTCTTCAGCACCGGATTATGGATCGCCAACCCCCGCTTGGGTTGGATGAAGATCTTGGAGCCAGGACGGATCGGTGATACCTGGATGGTGAAGACAAGGTAGGAAGATCTTCAGGGGATTAGTGTTAGGTTTATTTAAGGGGGGTTTGGGTTAGATTAGGGGTATGTGGGTGGTGGGTTGTAATGTTGGGGGGGGGGTATTGTATGTTTTTTTTTACAGGCAAAAGAGCTGAACTTCTTGGGGCATGCCCCGCAAAGGGCCCTGTTCAGGGCTGGTAAGGTAAAAGAGCTTGTAACTTTTTTAATTTAGAATAGGGTAGGGAATTTTTTATTTTGGGGGGCTTTGTTATTTTATTAGGGGGCTTAGAGTAGGTGTAATTAGTTTAAAATTGTTGTAATATTTTTCTTATGTTTGTAAATATTTTTTTATTTTCTGTAACTTAGTTCTTTTTTATTTTTTGTACTTTAGTTAGTTTATTTAATTGTATTTATTTGTAGCAATTGTGTTTAATTAATTTATTGATAGTGTAGTGTTAGGTTAATTGTAGGTAATTGTAGGTAGTTTATTTTATTATTTTATTGATAGGGTAGTGTTAGGTTTAATTATATCTTAGGTTAGGATTTATTTTACAGGTAAATTTGTTATTATTTTAACTAGGTAACTATTTAATAGCTATTGTACCTGGTTAAAATAAATACAAAGTTGCCTGTAAAATAAATATTAATCCTAAAATAGCTATAATATAATTATAATTTATATTGTAGCTATATTAGGATTTATTTTACAGGTAAGTATTTAGCTTTAAATAGGAATAATTTATTTAATAAGAGATAATTTATTTCGTTAGATAAAAATTATATTTAACTTAGGGGGGTGTTAGTGTTAGGGTTAGACTTAGCTTTAGGGGTTAATACATTTATTAGAATAGCGGTGAGGTCCGCTCGGCAGATTAGGGGTTAATAATTGAAGGTAGGTGTCGGCGATGTTAGGGAGGGCAGATTAGGGGTTAATACTATTTATGATAGGGTTAGTGAGGCGGATTAGGGGTTAATAACTTTATTATAGTAGCGCTCAGGTCCGCTCGGCAGATTAGGGGTTAATAAGTGTAGGCAGGTGTCGGCGACATTGGGGGCGGCAGATTAGGGGTTAATAAATATAATATAGGGGTCGGCGGTGTTAGGGACAGCAGATTAGGGGTACATAGGGATAACGTAGGTTGCGGCGGTTTACGGAGCGGCAGATTAGGGGTTTAAAAAAATATGCAGGTGTCAGCGATAGCGGGGCCGGCAGATTAGGGGTTAATAAGTGTAAGGTTAGGGGTGTTTAGACTCGGGGTACATGTTAGAGTGTTAGGTGCAGACGTAGGAAGTGTTTCCCCATAGGAAACAATGGGGCTGCGTTAGGAGCTGAACGCTGCTTTTTTGCAGGTGTTAGGTTTTTTTTCAGCTCAAACAGCCCCATTGTTTCCTATGGGAGAATCGTGCACGAGCACGTTTTTGAGGCTGGCCGCGTCCGTAAGCAACTCTGGTATCGAGAGTTGCATTTGCGGTAAAAATGCTCTACGCTCCTTTTTTGGAGCCTAACGCAGCATTTGTTTTAACTCTCGATACCAGAGTTAAATTTATGGTGCGGCCAGAAAAAAGCCCGCGGAGCGTTAACAGCCCTTTTACCGCCGAACTCCAAATCTAGGCCATAGTTTTTTACTATTATCATTTTCAGCATTGTGGTTACTTACTTATGTCCACATTTTAGATTTTTTAGGGTTTTATTTATAGTTTTATTATTGTTGCTATTATCATATTTTTAGATTTAGGCCTGTTTTTTTCTGTTTTTTTCTGTTGAGACATTACAAGCACTACCATATCACCTATTATATTGGAACTGAGGAAGCGCCCCCTAAGGGCGTGGTGTGTCCACTGAGTACACACCACTCTCTCCATACATACTAGAATACCACTGGCTAACATTAGGGGTAGCTGCATCCCTTTTTCATATAGATACACTTTTTATCTTTATATACATATATTAGGGCTAATATGCTTTCCTCCTCAGAAAGAGCAAATCGGAGGGTAAATGTTGAATCTATTGGTTCTACTTCTGAAGTAGCCAGCCCACCTCTGTCTTTACAATCTGCATTTAATAAACTAGAGTCTTTGCTCAAAACTGAACATAGACATTGGTGGGATTTGGATACTCTTAAGAAGTATAAAAATAAGAAGCAAATACCCAGAGGTCTTAGGATGTTTAAAAATTGCTCTTTCAAAAACAATGATGATGTTCTTAAAGAATGGGAGAATGCTTTAAATACTTGTTCTATGACCCTTATGGATATTTTAATCAAACACAGACAAACACTAGTTGATGAAGTAGGACTTGAAATTGACAAATTACAACAAGAAATTGAGGTCCATAAATCATCCCCACAATTTGAACTTTTGAGGAAAGATACTTACGATAAAGCTGATGATTATCAGCAACAAATAATTTTCCACAAAAATAAAAAAATGGAAAGGGATAACGAGGATTATTCCAAAGGTCAGGTATACACTTATAATCGGATAAATAGAACACCTAGACCTGTAAATATTGCGGATCACTCCAACGTAAGTGGACCAAGCACAAATGGAGGGTGGCAAATAGCAGGGGAGAGGAGACGTAATAATTATCCAAAATCACAGACTAATACAAATAAACCTTCAAATGGTAGAAACAATTCATCCTACCATAATAACTCGACACCTAACCCCTTCACACACCCCGTATATACCAATTATTCTTCTCACTCTTCCTACCATCATCATAATTCTTACAATAGAGAACATATACCTTATAATTCCACAAGTAGGGACTACAGACCTCAATATCATGAGAACAGAATGACTAATCGCATTAATCATACCAATAATCACAATAGAGATCCCTATTGGGCCTCACCTACTGTCACTAGTGATAGAAGAGGTCACCATTTAGAATCTAGCCCCCGAGATACAGATCAAAGGATACAGCAGAATTTTGTACACCCTAATAGATATCAGTTGCTACAAAACAATGAAGAAGAGACTAATGTTAATAATGCTGTCAACTCTATTCCACATGCACCTTTTTTAGGGGCAAGCCATCAATCACAGGATCAACCGGTGTGGCAAGGACCTGTGGGGCCCCACTCCTCCCAAAGAGTAAAAAGACCACTAGGAAGCGAGGAACTCGAGGTAAATCCCTCACCCGCAAAAAGGAAAAATTAGAGAGACTTCAAAAAGGTATTTTTAATCTCTCATCACATATACTCAGTGATGATGAGATTAGAGTTCTTGGGAGAGGGTTATCTTTTAGTCCCTCTAATCATTTCAATATATATGAAATATTTGTGGATATAAATAGCTATGTGAGGAAATTATCCCTACAGAAATACTTTGCCGATAAGAAAAACAAGATTGATAATCTCAGACCCATTGTTACTAACTCAATGGACTCTCATCTATCAGAAGGTTTTGTTACCTATGAACCCCATACTCTTATGGAAGACTTGTTTGATGCCTTCATTCATACAAATTTGAGGCCTAAATCCACCTTTGTCCCACCCAAGAATAATGTCAATCATATTGACATTTATGCTAACTTGGTCTTAGGAGACCTAGAAAAATTAGCCAAAAAACAAAAAAAGCTTAGGTATAAATACAATCTGAATTATAATGAACGTAAGGCCTTATTAGGTCTCACCAATAGATCTGATCTGGTGATCAGACAGGCGGAAAAAGGCGGAGGAATTGTTTTACAAAACATACAAGACTATATTCTAGAGGCAAATCGTATATTAAATGATAAGGAGTATTACCAAGTTCTATCTGGTGACCCGACTCCTCGCTATCTTGAACAGTTAAAACAAATCCTACAGAGAGGTCTTGATATTGGTATTATGAACAAATCTGAAAGAGACTTTTGTCTCCCCAAATATCCTTGCACGGCATTTTACTATCATCTGCCCAAAGTCCACAAGGACCCTCTGAAACCCCAGGGCAGACCTATCATCGCTGGCATAGGAAGCCTTACTGATTCCTTATCAGCTTATATCGATCATTATCTGCAGAAATTTGTCATTACCCTTCCTTCCTACATCAAGGACTCCACAGATTTACTATTAAAATTACAGGATTGTGTCCTGGACAAACACTGTTGGTGGGTGTCCTGCGACGTAGGGGCCCTCTATTCAAATATATGTCACGATTTAGGCACTAAAGCAGTTCAGTCGTATCTAGAACAAGATATTTACATGCCAGTCCAACAAATAGATTTTATCATTGAGTTGATAAGTTTTATTCTCGGACACAACTACTTCTTATATCAAAGCAGATATTATCTGCAGATCAAAGGGACGGCCATGGGCACCAGGTTCGCTCCAAGCTTTGCCAATCTTTTTATGGGTAGTTTTGAACAATCTTATATCTTTAATACCCAGTTTGCAGCGAACCTGGTGTTCTATGGCCGCTACATAGACGACCTGCTATTTATTTATAGAGGGTCGAGAGATGAGATCAGTGCCTTTCTTGATCACCTAAATTCCAAAACTTATGGAATATCCTTTACTCATGATATCCAGCGAGAGGAAATTGATTTTTTTGATCTAACCCTAAGGCGTACTGCTGAGGGGAGAGTTCAATCTAAGACCTATTTCAAAACTGTTGACTGCAACAGCTTTCTTCATTATGAAAGCAATCATTACAAACAATGGAAGACTAATGTCCCATATGGACAGTTTAGAAGGATCAGAAGAAATTGTACACAACTGGAAGACTACGATGCACAAGCTAAGGTCATTGGGGATAGATTCCTTGAGAAAGGATACCCTAAAGACCTAATAGATCGCGAAACCAGTAGGGTTAGGCAGGAAGATAGATCTTGCTATTTCAACACTAAATCAAAAATTAAGGAACAATTCAAAGATTGCAATCCCCCGTTGTTTATTACCAAATTTAACTCTAATCACCATGCTATTACCAAAATTCTCAATAAACACTGGCCAGTCCTCATGCAAGATCCAACTCTTACCAAAGTAGTAGGTAATAAGCCTAAAGTAGTATTTAGGAGAGCACCTACTCTAAAGACTGCTCTAGCTCCCAGTAAGGTGGTTAGGGACAAATACCAAGAGAGAAATAGTCATGGCACCAATTCTGATCTCAACAGAATATCCAAGTGCTATAGGAAACGTTGTGGTATGTGCAGTTATACATCACACAAGGCCACAAGCTTCACATCACACACCACAGGAGAAACCTTTAAAGTTAAAGGTTTTCTTACATGTGAGACATCCTTTGTTGTATACTTATTGAGTTGTTGTTGCGGGGTCCAATATGTTGGATGCACCTGTCGCAAGGTAAAAAAGAGGTGGAGTGAACACTCCTACAACATAAATAAAAAATCCAAATTACATAGTGTATCAAGACATTGTCTTGCCTACCACCACCAACAAAAAAACCCAATGAAAATTATACCCTTAGAGGCTATCTCTAGAGGTTCACCTGATGCTTTCCTGACGCTCAGGAAAAGAGAGACTTTTTGGATCAGGAATTTGAGGACACTTCAACCAGATGGACTCAATGAAAATCTAGATATGGCAGCCTTCTAAATAGAATTACTGAAATATGAGCACTCCAGTTGTTATTTCTATTATGATATTTATGATTTTTTATCTCTAGGGTCCTGTAGTTATCTCGTTTTTTAGACCCATTATTTAATTAGGGGTGCATTTATTCTGCAATATCTGATATATACAATGTTTGTATGACTGTCTGTCTCACACAGAATATCATTCATACTCTATTAACCTCAGTAGAAGTGATTACCATTATCATTTCAGATCTTACCCACTTCCATTGACTACAGTCACCTATATAAAGGGTATATATATTTATTTTATTAATTAGTTACACCATATACACCACTAATATAGTCACTCTTTATATCAACCCCATTATTAATTATTTCTAGTCACACCTCTCACATCACTAATATAGTCACTGCTACAGTGTCATCATATTTTACATTGGTATTAGTCACACATATATATTATCAACATTCATTTTATTATTATTTTTTATTCATAACACATCACTTTTCACACCACTAATTTAGTCACTGTTACACAGTGCTATTAATATATTCTTCATATTTGCACTAGTCCCTATAAACACACCATTAACTTTTTATATATTATTTAGTTTTTAATACTTAATTATTTAACATGTATATCACTTGTTTATAGGATATCACCATGTATCTATTCTAGCACTACTAAATCTTATGGAACAGTGATTACCATTTGTAATTTAATATACATGTTCTCTATGTGAACACTGATAGTTACTGGCAGCACAGGTCTAATCCCCTGGATGAGATATAAATTATGTAATAAAACAGAATATAGATAAGCACTTTAATGTTTTTCTCAATTGGAGAAAGAGGATTCACTAACAAAAAATTATTGTTTAGTTACTGTGTCTCTTAATAACTTGTTAAAATAGATTCACCAAATAGTGAATTAACAATGCACATCATATATTTTCCAATATGTTATACCTGTTTATTATTTACATAAAATATCATGCCTTTACAACTAAAAAACATTTTATAAATCCTGCATTTCTGCCCTTACCCTTAGCAATTGCAACTGTCTGTTCAATTCTGGATTTATAAAAAACATTTTATAAATCCTGCACTTCTGCCCTCACCCTTAGCAATTGCAACTGTCTGTTCAATTCTGGATTTATAAAAAACATTTTATAAATCCTGCATTTCTGCCCTTACCCTTAGCAATTGCAACTGTCTGTTCAATTCTGGATTTATAAAACACATTTTATAAATCCTGCATTTCTGCCCTTACCCTTAGCAATTGCAACTGTCTGTTCAATTCTGGATTTATAAAAAACATTTTATAAATCCTGCATTTCTGCCCTTACCCTTAGCAATTGCAACTGTCTGTTCAATTCTGGATTTATAAAAAACATTTTATAAATCCTGCACTTCTGCCCTCACCCTTAGCAATTGCAACTGTCTGTTCAATTCTGAGGTTCATTAATATGCACAATCTCAGTGTTTGACTGGCATCTATGTGGACCAATCACCTAACACTTCACATCAAAACACTTGTTACACCCATTCAATGAATCAAGTGTGACAGGCAGCAAAAGCTGCATTCAAGACATCTGTTCACAAAACAGTTATGGCTCTATTATTTTTATGTTTAAGGAGTTACAGCTCTACTTTTGAAGTAATAGTACCAATACAAATATCAAATTAAACAGTTATGGAAAGTCTGCTCAAGACAATCATACGTTACCCTAATAAACCGTAAGTCAGCACTAATGTGTTATCTAACATTTGAGATCAATCAGCTAGTCTCAACAAGTGGCAACATTAATATTAAGAGTATCAGACTTGCAGCATACTGAGAAACTAAGGAGATTTAAATTGAGAGAATGTATAGGCAGTTATTTTAGATGCACTTTGGGTTTATGTATATAGATAAAAGCAATGGTTCTATGATTTATATCAATTTTTTAATATGTCCTATTGAGATAGACTTTTTACAAAAAATGTTATGTTTAATGTAGTTTTTTAGTTATTTTGTATTGTATGTTTTTATACATCTATTTATACATTGTATTTGTAAGGAGGTTCAACATGTAAATATCTTCTTACCTACATGTGTTTACAAAGGTTACCTTAACAACCACACAAAGGTGATTGTAGTTAGGTGTGGGTTTTTTTGCCAATTGTGTTTCTGCTAATTGATTATCCAATCACAATAGCCCATTTGTTTTTAGATTTCTGTTAAATAGCAAGTGTTTTATAATGTTTGTCATAGCCTGATGAAACAGCCCTGAGTAGGCTGAGAAACTAGTTGCTGTGTTAATAAAGACTTTTTATACTTTTATACACATGCTATTGTGTGTATTTTTTTCACCTCCTGTGATAAATTATATCGTTGATCCTGGTTCCTGTTGAGGATTGCTGTTTTAAGTCTACTGGGCGACGTTTTGGCTCCAGTTTGCTGAGATTGCACCTGCAGGTGCCCACCATCTTGTAAGTGCAAGCAATTGGTATTATTTTCCCCTTGTCCTGATGATATTGGGCCATGTCGTGTTGCTTTTTCCTTTATCCATAGGCACATATACATTGGAGTGTCAGAGGATTCCTGACTGTCTCTGCGCTTTGGATACAGTGTGCTGAACCACTGAGAAGTGTCAGTCTGCTCTACTAGCACCAGTGGGGTGCTTTATGTTTGTGAGTATTCACATTCTCATATTGCTGCTCATTTTACCTGTACTGGCGATATTAGGCCATGGTGGCGCCTCTGTTTTTTATTCTTTTCAAGATTCCACACTACAGGATAGCCATCCTTTGACAGAGTGCAGCCTCAAACATCTGGGAACTGTCATTACCCTGGACTCATAGACTTTCACATTATCATTATTTGGTTTTGAATTGGTTTTAATATTTTTTCCAATCTATGTTTATATTCTAGTAAAATATATATATATATATATATATAGTTTTTTACTATTATCATTTTCAGCATTGTGGTTACTTACTTATGTCCACATTTTAGATTTTTTAGGGTTTTATTTATAGTTTTATTATTGTTGCTATTATCATATTTTTAGATTTAGGCCTGTTTTTTTCTGTTGAGACATTACAAGCACTACCATATCACCTATTATATTGGAACTGAGGAAGCGCCCCCTAAGGGCGTGGTGTGTCCACTGAGTACACACCACTCTCTCCATACATACTAGTCCTTTCCATCTACTTGAGTCTCAAGCGCTATTCAGGGTCGCTATATGAGTATTAAACTGGTGTTTGAGTAAAATCTATTGCGGCTAGCCATCTTCCCCTATATCTCATGAGGTACTGATCAACATATAAATATAAATATAGGCCCGGCTCACAACACTCAAACACAGCAGTATTAAAAGTATGTATTCCATCTCGGCCTCATATATGACAGTTCTCTAGGGAGGGAATAGGTTCCCGGTTCAGAAAGAAAGGAGCAGTCTTGGGGTGGGGTTAGGTCAGGCCTGACAGGCTAACGATCTGCTACTTTACCCAACCCCAGCTTTTGCACCAACACCTAGGCCCGGGAGGATGCCGGGCATCTCGGGGAACGAATCCATCCCGCGCTCCAACTTGCGCCCTAACCCCAGGCCACAACTTCTGTAGTAATCCAAGACAGCGGGATAACAGCGAGCCCCCAGCCCCCATCGCTCCCCCAGGAAGCCTCTCAAAAGTGAGCCGAACGGTCTCCCCCACGAGGCCAGGTAAGCGACAGCCATCTGGAAGGTTTCAACAGAGCGACACTCCTGGGTCCCTGCAACTCTCTGTGTAGCATCAATATCCACCGCCGCTTCAGTTGTTTTCATTCTAGGTGGGTTAATTACTCCTGAAGCTCCCATGTTGCCAGCACCGGTGGCTCCAGTATGGGCGCTGACCTCCCGCAGCCGCGGACCTCTGCTCACAGAGCTTGAAGCTGTCACTTCCGCCCCTCTGAGCTCGCAAGGTTGAATCCTAGGGGCCTCCACAAGTTTCATGAAGCGATCAAATCTGAGGTGCAGCTGCATCCACCAATCAAAAAGTGCTGTCCAGAGTTCTTAACCCAAAAAATCTAAGATGGCTTTTTTTTTTTTTCAAATAAAGATAGCAAGAGAACGAAGAAAAATTGATAATAGGAGTAAATTAGAAAGTTGCTTAAAATTGCATGCTCTATCTGAATCACAAAAGAAAAAAATTGGGTTCAGTGTCCCTTTAAAGAAAAAAAAAATGTGTTTAGTGTCCCTTTAAGCTCATTCACATTTTAAAGCTGTTCCTGTATAGTAAGTAATAGTCCATCTTTTTTTTTAATCTGTTTAAATTCCTTAAATATACTAAATACACATGAATGATATCTATATATAATTTAAATATTTTATGAGATAGCTAAGTGAAAAATGTTCCAACTTTGGAACCCTTGAAGCAATTTGAAAATACAGTTTAGATGTGTTGCAATATTTATGTGGTTCCTGAATTTGATTTTATTCTAAATTAGATAAACATATGAAAACAAAAAAACTAAAGGAAAGACAACCTTCACAGAAATTAAAGATACATGGCCAAAACAAAAGCAAGAACATTAAAAATAAGTCAGTATTGATGATAAACGCCTAATATGTTTATAATTTTAATTAATGTGTGCTATTATAATCTAAAATAATTTAATTTTATACCTAAACCTATTCATCATGAATATTTGACACCATCACTGGGTTGATGAGTGGCATAGGGACATATTTATCAAGCTCTGTATGGAGATTGAAGTCCTGTGTTTCTATAGACCGCTGCTCCATAACCTGTCTGCCTGCTCTGAGGCGGCGGACAGACATCGCCGGAAATCAAATACGATCGGGTTGATTGACACCCCCTGCTAGTGGTCGATTAACAGTGAATCTGCAGGGGGCGGTATTGCACCAGCAGTTCACAAAAACTGCTGGTGCAATGATAAATGCAGAGAGCGCACTTTCTTAAATAGGCCCCTTAGAATGGACTTGAATTTAAAAAAAAACTCAATAACCCATCCAATAAACATCAGCCTGGATTGGGATCCAATTTTTTTATATATACTGTATGTGAATAGTTTCTGGATCAATAATGCTAATTATTTTGATTTTGCTATTTAATCAAATTGAATACGTTCGGAGCAGTCTTTCAAACTTAAATTGCAAACTAACATTGAAGCAGCTCAATAATCACTAAATGCGGATTTTAATGGTGGTTAAAGTCACATGATTATTAACTGAAAGTGGCTTGTCCAGATCAGAACAAATATTTCAAGATTATAAAAAACCTTCTAAAAGTAGGTCAAAATAACTACAAACAAGTAGTTTTTGTAGAATAACAAGATATGTGATAATGACATAGAATTAACATAGGCATTATTTAAAATAATATTTACAAAGAAAAATAGAATGTAATGTTGTACTACTAGTGCCATTGTACTCGCTTCCATGTTTATTCTTTAATGAATCCATTCAACTGCAAACCCTATTAACTGCAAAAACATTGTCACACTCAACAGCATCTCTTTTGAATACCTATAATTTAGAAATTGTAATCTATATATTTTTTTTTTTTTTTTTTCAAAAAGAGCTTTATTGTATCAAGTTGCAACATACAATAGTCAAACAAGTTGGTTATAGTGCAGAAAAAACATATAAGGACTCAGTCCTGATACAAGCTATTACAAGAAACAAAGATTCTGCTATATAGGTAAGGTAAATGTTCCTGATAGGATTCAATGTACTTTTTTCTTAGAGAGGAACATTTTGAATTGTCAGTACAACTAGATACATTGTCCATTATAACTTTTAACTTTATAAACACAAAACATATTCAGAATATGGTAAAAACAAGAAAAGATAATATGCAGATGATGAGGAAAAAGAGAAAAAAAAAGGATTATATGATTTGGTAAAAAGCAAGTTCAAACAATCATAAGTCATAAAGTTCCAAAAAAGGTCCATTGCGGTCTAAGTGTAGCAGGGTTTATTGAGGGGTGTGTGGGGCACCTACGGGCTCCAAAGAGTGGATATATTCTTCCCAGAGCAGGCGGATGGACAGAAACTCATCTATTTTACTCAATTGTGTATAGTGGTATTGCTCTAATTCAATGGCGGTAGTTACTCTATTTCGCCAGAACTGTATAGATGGTAAGGTGGGTTGCTTCCAGTGGTATGGGATATATCGTTTAGCCGTATTGATCATTATCGTAGTGAGCTTCAGTCTCAGCTTACATGTTATTTGTGGGAGAAAGTTGAAGAGGAAAGGCCAAGGGGTAAGGGGTAGGGAAATCCCTATCACTGAGTGTATTTCTGTTCTAATGTCCGACCAATATGCTTGTGCTACTGGGCATGTCCACCACAGATGGGTAAAGGTACCTCGTTGTGTACACCCTCTCCAACAGTCGGCACTAGTGTGTGGGAATAGTCTACCCAGTCTATCAGGAGTGTAGTGCCACCTACAGAGGAGTTTTGTATTCATTTCCGCAATATTCATGGAAGATGCGGAGGAGCTCATGCATTTGTATATAATCCTCCACATTTTGGGTGGTTGTTGTTCGTTAAGCTCTTTTTCCCAGCTGTTGGCATGGGATGGGAGACTTTTTGATCGGTCTGTTTGTAGTAATTTATAAGAAATGGAGAGAGTACCCGTTGCCGGGAAGGGCAAATGGCATATTGATTCAAATGGTGTTAAGGGGCGAGTCAAATTTTGTCTTTCTGTGTGTGAGGCGATGTAGTGGGTAAGTTGATGGTAAGCTAGCCAGTTTTGGGGATTGAGTCCCAGTATGTCAGCTACTTCTTCTCTAGGTTTCAACTTGCTATTCTGCAGAATGGAATAGTGTGGTATGGCGTGTGTTAGAACAGTATTGTCAGTGTGATGGGAGGTAGGTTGGAATGGGACTGTGGGGTTGTCTATGATGGGTGTCAGAGGGGAGCAGGGTGTAGAGATAGATTTATGTCTCCTTAAGATTTTCCCCCATACATTAAATGTTTCCCTCACTACAGTAGGGAGCTCTGGTACCCCTTTGTCTCGTGGTGTTGTAAGCCAGCATCTGCCTCCCAGTTGTCCCACTCCTGCGAGTGTATGTTCTAGGCCCACCCATTCCTTGTGTTGACTGTTTTTACACCAGTCGGTTATTCTAGTCATGTAGGTAGCATATCTATATAATAATATATTCGGGACTCCAAGACCTCCTTCTAGTTTAGAACGATACAGGGTTTGTGTGGCGATCCTAGGGCGTTTATGGCTCCAGATGTAAGAATTAATAAGTTTTTGTAGGGAATGGACGATGGAGTCAAGGATAGGGGTGGGTATTACCTGTAAAACATACAATATTTTGGGGAGTATTATCATTTTAATAGCGTTCACTCTTCCCAACCAGGAGATTGGTTTATTGGACCATGAAGATAGAGTAGCTTTAATGTGATTTGTTAAAGGAGTGAAATTTAAGGAAGTTATCTCCTGTAAACTGGAGGGAACCATAATTCCCAGGTATTTCAGTGCTTTAGGTTGATGTTTGAACTTGTGTGAGTGCAGTATACAGAGGTCTTCAGGAGGTGTGGCTATACTTATAAATTCCGATTTTGTATTATTTATACGGAAATTAGACAGCATTCCGTATCTTTGAAACAGAAGCATCAGGGAGGGAACAGATGTGGGAAGGTTCGTAAGTGTGAGTATGACATCGTCTGCGTATAAGGAAACCTTGTATTCTTTTTGTCCTATGGTAATACCAGAAATTTGGGGGGTTGCCCTAATGTAAGTAGCCAGAATCTCCATTGCCAGAATGAACAATGTTGGTGAAAGTGGACATCCTTGTCTAGTACCGTTATTTATGTCGAAGGGGGATGACAAGGAGTCGTTTAATTTTATTCTCGCTTTGGGGTTGTTATATAATGCAAAAATCATGTGGATGAATTGATCATCGAATCCAAATTTTCTTAAGGTCTGGGTCAAAAAAGGCCAGCTAAGACGGTCGAACGCCTTTTCGGCGTCAAGGGAAAGGACTACAGACGGGACATGTTGAGTTTTGGCATAATCTATGATATTAATTATTTTAGTGGTGTTATCACGGGCTTCCCTACGTGGGGTAAAACCTACTTGATTAGTGTGTATAAGGTCTGGGATAATTTTGTTTAGTCGGGTGGTCAGAATTTTAGCATATAGTTTAATGTCTAAATTTAACAATGATATGGGTCGGAAATTAGAGGGTATCGTAGCCGGTTTGCCAGGTTTGGGTAGCACTACTACATGGGCTTCTAACATAGTGGGTGGGAATTGTGCTCCATCTATTATAGCATTGAATAATTTCATCAGGTGGGGTGTTATGGTGTCTTTAAACGTTTGGTAGTATTTAGCAGAGAGCCCATCGGGACCTGGGCTTTTCACTGGTTTTAGTTCTTGAATTGCAAGTAAAACTTCCTGCGGGGTTATGTGCGATGTGATGTCTTTCAGTTGTGTGGTATCTATAGATGGGAGTTGACACTCTTGGAGGAAGTTATGGGTGGCTTGTGACAATTGGTCTGTGGGAATCTCAGATTGAATATTGTAAAGAGATGAGTAATAACTGCGGAATGTTTGAAGAATATCTGGGGTGGTTTTAAGAGGGGGTCAGTTTGGAATGTGTATTTCAGAAATATATGATTTGAGTTTCCTCTTTCTGAGTGATCGCGCCAAGTATTTCCCCGCTCTATTACCCTCAAAATGAAACAGGCTATTTGTTTTCCGCTTCATAGTATGGTACTCTATCTGTAGGTAATCATCTAGTGCTTTTCGGACGGTTGTTAACTCATCTAGGATAGAGTTATCTGTCGGGGAACGCTTATGTTGATAAGTAAGATGGGAGAGTTTATTGGTAAGATCAAGGTATTTTTGTTGCTTTATCTTGTTAAACTTAGATTTCATTTTAATAAATTCTCCTCTAAGGAAACATTTATGCGCCTCCCAAACTGAAAACTGGTTAGGTGTTGAGGGAATATTGAATCTGAAATACTCTTCCAAGGTTTTATTCAATTTGGTAATGTTTTCTACATCTCCCAAAAGAGTGTCATCCAGCCTCCACTGGAAATGGTTTATGCATCTTTCTGGCCAGTTAATGTGTAATTGGACTGCGGAGTGGTCGGACCATGGGGTTGGCGTAATGTTACAATTAGTGATTTGGGATAAACCAAGTTGATTAGTGAAGATATAATCAATTCGGCTATAGGGGTGGGAAAAGAATGTGTAGTCTCTGACTTCTGGGTGGAGATATCTCCAGGTATCATGTAAATTATGTATATTGAGGTTTTTCCAGAAAAAGGTAAGGAACTTAGTGTTACATTTTGCGAGGGGGTTTGTGCTGTCTATCTGTGGTTGGAGTGGGAAGTTAAAATCTCCTCCTAGGTAAACCGGGCCCTTCGATGAATCTAGCAGTTGAGTGAATAATTTGACAAAGAATGGTTTAGGGGTGGTATTTGGAGCATATACTGTAACTAAGGTGATAGGTTGGCCATATAAGAGGCCTATCAGGCCAAGAAGCCTTCCTTCTGTGTCTGCTATTTTATTCAGGAGTGTAAAGGGTAATGACTTCTTAAGCAGTATGCTAACTCCGCATTTTTTTGTAGGACCCGTATTGTGATAGTGTTGAGTGTATGTGCGTCCTAAATATTTTGGGTAGTTATTATTTTTAAAATGTGTCTCTTGGAGGTAAATAATATCGGCCCCTCGTCTCGCTAAATCTGTGAGTGCTTTAGATCGTTTGCATGGGGAATTTAGCCCTTTTGCGTTTTGAGACAAAATAATCAAAGGATGAGGTGCTTTGTCATGTCGATGAGCCATAAGTCGGGTGTATGTAATTAGATGATGAAATGAGTAAAATGTATGTCGAGTTAGTGTCACAATAGACCCTCTGATAGACCTGTGGAACATATAGAATGTACAATTCTGCATAACCTACATAACTCATGTAAAAAATAGAATAATACAAATTATGACCATATTCTGAAAACAATAACATAAAAAACAACAATACAAACATTTCTCTAAGTCTATCAATAGACATAAATTAGAGTACAAGTCCTTTGGGGGGACAATAAGAAGAAAAGGGCTCTAAACAGTGTAGTTTAATTACTCCAATCCGCCACTTATTATGGGGTCTGAAAAGGTAAGTATGAAAAACGTAGTGAGCGGCGGTTGGATACGTTAACAAGTGACCTGGAGGTTCTCAGGGTCATGTAAAACCCGTGAGAAAACTGGGGGAAAGTGAAGGGGGAGGGGAGAGTCTTCATAATAACACAGTAAATGTCTCCTTTGTTACCTGTATGAGTCTCTCTCTGTCTCTCCTGAATAGAGGTAGTAGTAATGTTCATACTGACCAGTTATAGAGAGACATGATAGTTAACATCAGTGCAGGGATTATTAACAGTCCTCATCAGAATCGAGAGGGTGAGGTGGTTTCTGCGATGGAGTATTCTTGCGCTCTTTGCCTTGCTTGAGATCAGGTGTTTTACGTGGCAGTTTGGTGTGCCATCTTGTTGAATTAGGTTTTGTTCTCTTGGGTAAGACCAGAGTTGGAGGTTGGTCCAAGGGTTCTGTTAGAAGTTGGTCTATACCTAGTTCTTTGCAAAAAGATGGTATGTCATCGGGTGTATGGCAGGTGTAGCGTCGGTCATTCTGAATCACCATTAGGTGGACGGGGGAAACCCCATCTGTAAGGGATCTTTTTGTTCCTGAGTAGAGATGTGAGTGGGAGGAATTCTTTTCTGATCTGCAGAGTTCTTGTAGAGAGGTCCTGATAAAATTGTATCACATTGCCCCTAAATTTAACAGGTTGGTGTCTACGGGATTGATTAAGCAGCATCTCTTTTTCAAGGAAGTTCTTAAATCTAATAATAACATCCCTGGGTGGGGCGTTGTCTGGAGGTTTAGGTCTGAGGGCTCTATGGGCCCGTGCCCATAAGATGTCGTTTGGATAAGCAGAGTCTTTTATGGAGGTAAATAAGGATTGTAGGTATTCATGGAAGTCTTTTGGTAGGACCGACTCAGGGATGCCTCTAAGTCTTAGGTTTTTCCTCCTGCTCCTATTCTCGAGGTCGTCGATCTTGTCCATTAACATGGTAATTGTTTCTTGGTGTGTTGTAGTCTTGTCCTCTAGTCTGTGGATGTCTTCTCTCACCTCTTCAGTCTCAGCCTCTAGCATATCTACCCTGGAACCCAGGTTGTGGAGGTCTTGTTTTATTTCCTGTAGTTCTTCACGTAGACATTTCCTGAAAATTGTAGTAATCTCTTGTTTCGTTGCAAATTGAGACAGGAGTGCTGCAGGGACGTTGTCCGACAGGGTAGGTGAGGGTGAGGGTTCTGTTATAGGGTCTTCCTGGTTTGGTATGGAAGTATGTTTGATTTGGGATAGTGTGGGTGACGAGGAATGCTCCGTAGCAAAAAATGAAGATACAGTATGCGATTTCTTGGATGTATGTTTCAAGGCTTTCTCAGGTTTGGTCAGTCTTTTAGTCGCCATCACTGTGGAGTGAGGGATAGTGGGCTGTGTAACTTCACAAGGGTTAAAGGTATAATCAACTTGTTAGGAATGGGAGGCAAATAAAAGCGTGAATTTTGTTCTCAGCGTCCCTTTAAGTATTTGATACACTGCTTTTAGGAAGTGCTTTATACGTGTTGCAGATCACAAAAGTGCTTTAACATTAGGTGTAGTATGAAAGAAATCAGGGCTCAACAATCTCTTTTCAGCGATATAGAACCACCTAACTGTTTCTGTTTCTAAGCGGTCCCTTAGCACCTGGAGAGTAAATTATTATGTCCACAGATCTTTAAGTAGCATATTCCTTTTGTGACTTTAAGCGTGTTAGGCAGTTATCACTTATATTATGTATAGAGATAGAGGCAAGGGGGTAGAAAAGGCAGATGTGAGCAGAGGGCTGTGTGTCAGAAAGAACAGTCCTGCAAATGTACCATGCTCTGAATGTTATGAGTAGCACCTGTTCCCCTTATCTCACAGTCCGTGTGCAGCAGTAATGGAGTAGTTTCTCTTTAAAAAGTAGGCCGCTACTATGCTGGGCAGTTTGGCGCCTTAACTCTTTTCTTCTTCCACCTCCTCACTATTCTTACTGGGTGCGTATGTCTGATAGTGGAATACCGGGTTTTTCTGCCTGGTACCAATGAAGGCTAACAACTGTAGGTGAGTGTAAAGTGATATAGGTTTTTACCTTAACCTACAGATCAATGCTGTCGGCGTCTCCGCTGCACTCCTAAGGCCTCCAGTAGGAAAGCGCCCGATAGCGCTGTGTATTAGGCTTGTAGATCCGGCCGCAGGGACCGGGTAGTTTTGAGGTATGGGAGAGGACTTTAGGGGGTGCTCCGGTTGCGTAGTAGTTACCGGTCAGTAAACGGCGTCTCCGTTATACTCCTGAGGCCTCCAGTAGGGAAGCGCCCGTTAGCGCTATGCATTAAATTTGTGGATCAGGCCGCAGGGTCCGGGTAGCTTTGAGGTGCAGGAGAGGGCTTAAGAGGTTGCTCCGGTTGCGTTGTAGTTACCGGTTGTTAAGCGGATGCCTCCCAAACAGTCGAGTGCGATTCAGTACGGGCGCATGGCGTCCCTTAGAGTTATGAGAGGTTCCTTGTAGCTGCAAACAAGTGCGAGGCAGGAGATATTGTGATCAATTGATTCCTCCTGATATTATGTCTCTTTAGGCATTGAAAAATTTCAATATGGCTCAGTATAACAGCTCCAGGTCGTTGATTTTAGAGCCCTACTTCACAGAGCACTGGAGTTACACAGCCATCTTAGCTGCAGCCAGGCTCCGCCCCTCTGTAATCTATATTTTCTGTTTGTTTTTTGTACCTATGCATAAGAAAAAATCAAACTTTCATGATTCAGCATGCAATTGCTCTTCAATTACTTATATTATCAAATTTGTTTTGTTTTCTTTGTATCCTTTGTTGAAGTGCATATCTATCACGCCGGAAAATAAAGTTAAGAAGCAGCTGTCGTAAGATCGATTCTCTTTAACGTGTCCGCCTCATTTTAGGTGACGGACTGCAATCATCCCAATCCGATCCGATTGGGGCTATTGACACTGCCTGCTAGCGGCCGCGAATGTGCAGGGGGCGGAATTGCACAAGCATACCCTGTCAGCATTTGGAGATGGCAGGCGGACATGATTTGTAGCGAATCATGTCCGCCCGGCATTTAGTAAATTGACCCCCATAGTATGCTATCATGGTCTTAATAATTGGTATCTGACACATTACCTGCATATTCTTAACCCCTTCAATAACTGGACTTTCAGAGAAAAATGCCCAAAATACCAGATAATTTTTAGCATTTTTGCTATTACTCCATTTAAAAAGAAATAGAGCCACTTTTTTATTTACCTGTCAAAACTATATATTTTTTTTTAAGTAGACAACCAAAGGGGGTCAATTTAGTAAAGTACGAGCGGGCATATTACGATGTAGCGTATTATGTCTGCAGCACATCGATAAATGCCGACAGCATACTCTGTCGGCATTTATCATTGCACCAGCAGTTCTTGTGAACTGCTGGTGCAATACCGCCCCCTGAAGATTCGCAGCCAATCGGCCGCTAGCAGAGGGTGTCAATCAACCCGATCGGATTGATTTCTGTCCGCCGCCTCAGAGCAGGTGGACAGGTTATTGAGCAGCGGTCTTTTATATAGGCCCATTTTGGTATATTTCATGCCGCCATTTCACCGCAAATGTGATCATATATTAAAAAAAACTTTTTGAAAAACTACTGAGCACTGTTAGAAAAACAAATCACTCTTTCTTCTTCCCACACCCTTTTACATTTTCTTTTCAACAACTTATCAAAATCAACAAATAAGCTAATTGCGATGATATATGCCGCGACTCACGTTTGTATCACAAGATTTTGGCGCTCTGAGGTTTGCAACTTTTTCAATAATTATAAATAAAATAAAATTTTACAATTAAATGGGCAGCCTTTGTCAGTGGATTACTTACTTAAAGACTTGAAGAATCAAGGTAGTTCTTGAACATCACTTAAAAGGACACTTAATCAAAATTAAACTTTCATTATCCAGATAAATCATGCCATTTTAAACAACTTTCCAATTTACTTCTAATAACAAAATGTGCACAGTCTTTGTATTTTTATACTTTTTAAGTCACCAGCTCCTACTGAGTATGTGCAAGAATAAGTGTGTATGCATTTGTGAATGGCTGATGGCTGTCACATGGTACGTGTATGCATTTGTGATTGGCTGATGGCTGTCACATGGTACAGGGGGAGTGAAAAAAGTCATAACTTTTAAAATTGTCAGAAAAAAATATACTACATATTTGAAGTTCAGACTAAGTGCTATTGCATTGTCTTGTTATCTTCCATTTGTTGATTATGCAAATCTACTGTGTTAACTGGTCCTATAACTAGACTTCTAGGGAAAGATTTCACCTTTTTCTTTTAACATGATCTCTTGGCCATTTGGATGGGGCCCACAACCTGGACCTCATGTTTGAGATTCCTCTCCTTACTTGGATTGGAGATGAAATTAAAGGTACTAAAAAAGAAGTTGTAATTTAAATAAATATTAAGTTCCAGCCTCTTACGTATCTCTTATTTCCTTTTTGTATTTTCACTAGATTTTGTGTGATATCCTTTTGATGTGAAAAATTGTCTTCAGAATAACTATATGTATCAGTTTACGCAAGAAATACAAGAAATGTTTATTATTGTTTTGTATATGACTTAACAACAAAAATATAACAAATTATTATCTGGTGATCTTCAATGTTTTTGGCTATTGCTCACTTTTTTACTCATTTTTTTTTCTTGTATTGTAATAACTTTATTGTACTTTAATGGGCTGCAAATGAAAAGTAAAGAATGTTTATGCAAAATATGAGTCTCTGGTCTTGTAATAAAATCATAAAAATGATGTAGTGTAACAAGGGCACAAACAGGAGCAATAATGCGTTAATGTCACAAATGTTTTTAAAAAAATATGATTGCTCCCTCACAAAGTCAAAACAAATACAGGTGTTTGAAGTTGTCATGTGACGTCACTCTCAAAATGGAGCCTCCTTCACTAGCTATGTTTGAGTGGAATAGGCCAGAGTTCAAGTTCACAAAGTGCCTCATTGCATTTTACAGCTCCATTATACAGAAGTATTGTTCTGCATGCCCTTATCATTCTGTTACTGCAATAGCTTACCAAAATTTACAACATAGTGTATTTGATCTAATTATTCATTTCAAATTAAAATGTTTTGTGCTGTAGCTTAAATGGACATGAAACCCCAAAATATCCTTTCAGGATTCAGATAGAGCATTCCATTTTATACAACTTTCCAATGTACTACTAGTATATAAGTTGCTTTGTTGTCTTTGTATCCTTCGTTGAAAAACATATCTAGGTAGGCTCAGTAGCTTGGAACTAACTGCTGATTGTTAGCTGCACACATATGCCTCCTGTCATTGGCTTACTGATGTGTTAAGCTAACTCCTATTAGTGCATAGCTGCTCCTTCAATAAAGGATAACAAGAGAATGAAGCAAAATTGATAACAAATGTATAATTGAAAGTTGTTTAAAATTGTATGTTTTATCTAAATCATAGAGGAAACAGTTTGGGTTTCATTTCCCTTTAAGTCTGTTGTCTTCAAAGCATATTTTCAAATAACAATACTTAGAAAGTTTTACATATTTTTTATTTTATCTGTAGTTCATATTAAAAAATTAAAGGGACACTGAACCCAAAATTTTTCTTTCATGATTCAGATAGAGCATGCAGTTTTAAGCAACTTTCTAATTTACTCCTATTATCAATGTTTCTTCTTTATCTTGCTATCTTTATATGAAAAAGAAGGCATCTAAGCTTTTTTCTTGGTTCAGAACTCTGGACAGCAGTTTTTGATTGGTGGATAAATTTATCCACCAATCAGCAAGGACAACCTAGGTTGTTCACCAAAAATGGGCCGGCATCTAAACTTACATTCTTGCATTTCAAATAAAGATACCAAGAGAATAAAGAACATTTGATAATAGGAATACATTAGAAAGTTGCTTAAAATGTCATGCTCTATCTGAATCACAAAAGAAAAAAATTGGGTACAGTGTCCCTTTAAGGTAGAGAATAAGGAACATAATTAACCCTATAAAATAAATAGTGCATCAAGGTCCATATCCTGTAGATATTTTACATCTCATTATCTCATTCTTTGCATTTTAATTTTAATGATGCTGCTTGTTTTTAGAATTTATAACTCATCACATAAGAAACTTTTAGTAAGCTGTCTTTGGACACTGTTAAACAAATGTAGAATGACTCATAACATAATATATTTCACAGATGTTCAAGTTTCTGCAGGCCAAATTACACAAGTAATTATGATTATTTGTATTGCCAACGAAAGACATAAATTAGTTGCTATTTCAGTCAACACTATAAATTATTTGACATTATCTTAAAAAAATTGCATGATTTTAGACACAGTATTACGTAAATTGGAACTGTTTGTAAGCCGTATAAATATTAATTTTGTTGTTTCTTTTGTGCAATTTAATGTATGCTAAATGTCTACAACTAGGTATGTGCAAATTTTGGGCTCCATATTATAAGCAGTGGATTTCCTTGCCAGGAGCAGATCGCTGCTTTTTACCCTCTCCATTACCTCAGAGAGGGTGGCGATAAATCATCTGGACATGTTTGGTTGGGGGATTGACTGGCCCTATATTTTAGAGCAGGCAGTGGCGTTGCACAAAGAAGTATGTGTAATAGTACATCTGGCGTTGGACATAAAGGGGTCAATTTAAGAAGCTGCGGCGGACAGGGGTGCACATATGCGCCCCTGTCTGCCGCAGTTCGCCTCTGGCGGGCTGAATTCCACTGCCGGAATTCAGCATTGCACACAAGCGCTAATTTGCTCTCGCATGCAATCCCGCCCACTGCCACACATGACAAGACCGGGGAGATTGAAATTTGCCACATAAGAGGTGGTGAAAGGTTAGGGATGCAGTGGTCTGATGACCGCTGCTTGTTAAATGCGGACTGTAGGTTCTCTTGTGAGAACCTCCTGCCGTAGCAGGGAGAATGAGCTCGTTTGCAGCTAAGGCGGATGGACATGTTCTCAACATTCTCTGTCCAACGTACAGTATATGGGGTCCTTTTTGTGTCCAATATTATTCTAGATAAAAAGAAACTACTAATATTTTACATAGACTGTTCTCAATACAACTGCTAAATGTTGAACAATCAATAGACTTATGAAATTATGTACATTTATATTATAAGCAATAATTTAATTTGAAAGCGACATAGAAGTAAGACTAAGACTGTCAAACTTTAGATAGTTTTCAATTAAAAAAAACAACTTCCACATTCATTTTTATTTTCCATTTTACCTCTTTCTTTTTTGTTGAAACTTTGCTTCTTTTTTTCTGGGAGAGCATACCTAGATAGGCTCAGGACCATGCATGGGCTATTAGCACTGTCAGGGCCAGCCTTATGGCAAGGCGAGCGAAGCGGCCGCCTAGGGCCCCGCACCGCCTAGGGCCCAGCGCTTGTGGCAATTTAAACGTTTTTTAAATTTTTTTTTTTTTTTTTTTGCTGCCATTTTTTTAAAAAATATATATTTTTTTTAAAAAGGCAGCCCGGGAACTCAGGACTCGAAGAGTGTGTTGACTGGTGGTGGGGAGCAGGGTCGGCTCCAAGGGGGGGCTTTGGGGGGCAATGCCCACCCAAATGGAATGCTGTGCCCCCTCAAAACACAGGGCTGCTGCAGTGCAAAGAGGTTTTTTTTTTATTAGACTCTAACTGCAGACTGCTGGCTGCCTGTGCCGATTTGCAATCTGTTCTGTAGTGCGATTGTGGGAGCCTCTGAGGAACTGAAAGAGCACCCTGGACAGAATGGGGGAAGTTGTAATAAGCAGCACATTCAGTGTGCTGTTCTGTAGCTATTTCCCTGAATTATAGCAGCACTTCCTGTTAAGAGCTGTCCCCTCCCTTCTCTCCCCCTTCTTCCTGCCCAAGCGCGGTTCTTTTGCTTTGAGGCAGCTAACAGTGATCAGCCACATGAAAGGAAAGCAATGAGAGGTAAGAGAGGGGCAGAGGTCAGCAATAAATACGTTTCTGTGTGTGTGCTGCACTGCAGTTCACAGCAGGTCACAGCCTTTTAACCCCTCCTAGAGCAGAAGGGCTGCTTAGTGTTTGTGAATTATCTGTTCAGGACACTGTATAAATGTGCTGCATAACAGGGAAAAATATTTCTATTCTTTTTCTCCACTCTCCCTCTTTTTTTCTTCTTCTTTCCTCCTCATCTCTCTTTCACTATCTCACCTCCTGTCTCTCTCTATGCCATTACCCCTTCACTTTTTATCATCTCTCTCCTTTTCTTTCCTCTTTCCCCTTTATTTCAATATTTTTGTTTTTTAATGTAGAAGAAAACTACCATTAAAGCTTAACAATAAAAATATTACTTTAAGTGAACATACACTGCCCTTTAAATAAACACTAGTGAGCCTACATCTGACAGCACTCTGGCACAAGATTAATTATTTTTAGGTTATAAACAGAAAAACATATTTTATTGCAGCTTTAGTTGATTTAAGTAAAAGGTGTCAATTTGTAAAATATGTATTACTGGATTAGAGCATTTCATTAAAGGGACATGAATATATATGAATTTTACTGACAATTTACGGACAATGTTTTTTCATTATTTGATTTGCCTATTTTCCTCCAATTTTTCCTGCCTCCCTATTGCCCTAGAAATGCTAGATTGCATCATTCTACGCAGTGATTTATGGATCACTGCAGGAGCTCATGTAGATCTGCCAATACATTCCAGTATTTTTAGGGCAGTGGAAAAAAAACAGGACAAATTTGAGGTATGTGTATCTATGCGTACTGTTGAAGTGTGTGTGTATCTGTGTACTGTATGTGTCTGTATCTGTGTGTACGTGTGTGTATATCTGTATATTGTGTGTCTGTATCTGTGTACTGTGTGTCTGTTTCTGTGTGTATCTGTGTACTGTGTGTGTGTCTGTATCTGTGTGTACGTGTGTGTATATCTGTGTACTGTGTGTGTCTGTATTTGTGTACTGTGTGTGTCTTGTATGTGTGTGTATCTGTGTACTTTTTGTATGTGTGTGTGTGTGTGTGTATATATATATATATATATATATATATATATATATATATATATATATATATATATATATATATATCTGTGAGTGTGGATGTATATCTGTGCTCATGGTGCATTGTCCCATTTCTTTGAAGTATTTTTTGTTCTGAGTAGGGGCCCTGTTCTGTCATTCTGCTTAGGGCCCCTACCCAGTCAGGTGGAGCAGTTGCGTGAGAGGAGCTGCGCATAGGCTGCTGCTTGTTTCAGTCAATTTCTGACTGTTAATGTGCTTCTATTACCCAGCCAGCAAGTAGTCTTAGGAGTCTCCTCCTCCACCCTGAACCCAACCATCATGTGTGTGTGTTTTTATATGTATGTGTGTTTGTGTATGTATGTGTATTGTGTATAAATGTGTGTGTAAGTATGTGTGCATGAGTATGTGTAAATATGTATGTGGGTGTAAATGTGTGTGTATACTATGTATGTGTAAATGTGTGTATGTATGTGTAAATATATATGTGTGTGTGTGTGTGTGTATATATATATATATATATATATATATATATATATATATATATATATATATATATATATATATATATATATATATATATATATACACACTTTAAAAAATATAAATAAAATAATGAATTGTTATGTAATGCTGCATGCTGGGGGCAGAGTTAGCTGCCGAACTGTGAGGTTGCATCACGCATCTGCAAGGAGCTCCGTGTCTTAACCTCTTATTTGGAATTGGAAGTTAATTAGAGACTTTTTGGACTTGTCTTAACCCTATTAATTTTACCTAAACATCGTGAGTTACTAATTTTTTTAAACAATAGACTATGATAAGAATATGATTGTATCATATAAATATAAGTCTATAAATGGCTACCGGCTTTTATCGATGCCTCAAAAAGTGCACTGTGCCGGGCCTAAGTTCACAGTGCACTTTTGAGGCATCGATAGAAGCCGGTAGCCATTTATAGACTTATATTTATATGATACAATCAAATTCTTATAGGTTCTTAAAGGTTCACAGTACATAGGTTGTATTAAGTAGCCTGATATCCATTCGTTATTGTGAAACAGGTATAGCTAAATCTAATCTACAAAATTTCCAGTACCTGAAAACCTAGTATCCTCACTACTATTGCAAACAAAGGAGTTAATTGCATAGGGGGGTTTGGGGTGCATGGCTGTTTAGGGGACATCATTGAGATTTGAGAATGAGTTTAAGGGTTTTGGATAATGGTGGTTAAGGGGTGAATTGTTTTTAAGGAGCTATTGCACTGGGGGTCTCAAGTTTAATGGATCTGTTTTAGCGCACTGCATAGGATTTAGACTTAATTATTTTACCTAGTGATTTAGCACATATTCTCCAAATGTTAATAGTGGGGGATAAGCCAGCCACTTTCCTGCAGAATATGTAGGTCTGCTCTTATTTTGACTCTCATACATGCTTTGTAAATGTGTGCCCCCTCGTTAAAAAAAAATGCCCCCCCATTTCATTCGTTCTGGAGCCGACCCTGGTGGGAGTCACATGAGAAGCAAAAGAACAACATCAAAGCAGGCACAGCCATGAGAAGTAGCAGCAGGGCCAGGGGTGGAACTATCAGTGGTGATGCATGCAACGGTCCGACAGGGGGGTCCAACTTCAGACAGGTAAGGTTTTTTTTAAAAAAAAAAAAATACATTTTCTTTCAAATTTAATTTATTTTATTTTTTTTGCGGGGGGGGGGGGCATTTTATTGCTGGGGCATAATTTTTGTGCAGGGCGCTGGGGACATCATTTTATTGCAGGGGGCTGGCCTGGGGGCTTCATTTTATTACTGTGCTCATCATTTATTGCAGGGGGGCTGGGGGCATCATTTTATTGCTGGGTGCATACTTTTACTGCTGGGAGCATCATTTTATTGCAGGGGTGATGGGGCATCATTTTATTGCAGGGGGGCTGTGGTATCATTTATGGCTGGGGGCATAATTTTATTGCATGGGGGAATCATTTATTGCAGGGGGCTGGGGAATCATTTATTACAGGGAGATGGGGGCATCATTTATTGCAGGGGCGGCTGGAGACATCATTTTATTGCAGGGGGGCTGGCCTGGGGGCTTCATTTTATTGCTAGGGACATCATTTTATTGCAGGGGGGCTGGGGGCATAATTTTATTGCTGGGGGCATCATTTTATTGCAGAGGGGCTAAGGGCATCATTTTATTGCAGAGGGGCTGGGGGCATTGTTTTATTGCAGAGGGGCTGGGGCATAATTTTATTGCAGGGGTCTGGGGGATAATTTATTACAGGGGGCCAGTGGCATCATTTATTGCAGTGGTGCCGGTGGGATAATGTTATTGCAGAGGGGCTCAGGGCATCATTGTATTGCAGGGGGGCTGGGGGGAATCAATTATTGCTGGGGTATAATTTATTACAGAGGGGGGCTGGGGGCATAATTTTATTGCAGGGGTCTGGGGGCATCATTTTATTGCAGCGGGATGGGGCATCATTTTATTGCAGGGGGGCTGGCCTGTGGGCTTAATTTTTTGCTTTGGTCATCACTTATTACAGTGGGGCTGATGGCATAATTTATTGCGGGGGCTGGGGACATCATTTTATTGCAGAGGGGCTGGGGCATCATTTATGGCTGGGGGCATAATTATAATGCAGGGGGGAATCATTTATAACAGGGGGTGATGGGGCATCATTTTATTGCAGGGGGGCTGTGGTATCATTTATGGCTGGGGGCATAATTTTATTGCATGGGGGAATCATTTATTGCAGGGGGCTGGGGAATCATTTATTACAGGGAGCTGGGGGCATCATTTATTGCAGGGGCGGCTGGAGACATCATTTTATTGCAGGGGGGCTGGCCTGGGGGCTTCATTTTATTGCTAGGGACATCATTTTATTGCAGGGGGGCTGGGGGCATAATTTTATTTCTGGGGGCATCATTTTATTGCAGAGGGGCTAAGGGCATCATTTTATTGCAGAGGGGCTGGGGGCATTGTTTTATTGCAGAGGGGCTGGGGCATAATTTTATTGCAGGGGTCTGGGGGATAATTTATTACAGGGGGCCAGTGGCATCATTTATTGCAGTGGTGCCGGTGGGATAATTTTATTGCAGAGGGGCTCAGGGCATCATTGTATTGCAGGGGGGCTGGGGGGAATCAATTATTGCTGGGGTATAATTTATTACAGAGGGGGGCTGGGGGCATAATTTTATTGCAGGGGTCTGGGGGCATCATTTTATTGCAGCGGGGATGGGGCATCATTTTATTGCAGGGGGGGCTGGCCTGGGGGCTTAATTTTTTGCTTTGGTCATCATTTATTACAGTGGGGCTGATGGCATAATTTATTGCGGGGGCTGGGGACATCATTTTATTGCAGAGGGGCTGGGGCATCATTTATGGCTGGGGGCATAATTATAATGCAGGGGGGAATCATTTATAGCAGGGGGACTGTGGAATAATTTATTATAGGGAGCTGGGGGCATCATTTATTGCAGGGGCAGCTGGGGACATCATTTGATTGCAGGGGGTTGGCCTGGAGGCTTCATTTTATTGCTCGTACATTATTTTATTGCAGGGGGGCTGGGGGCATCATTTTATTGCTGGGAGCATCATTTTATTGCAGAGGGGCTGTGGGCATCATTTTATTGCAGGGGTGCTGATGGCATAATTTTATTGCAGGGGGACTGGGGCATAATTTTATTGCAGGGGGCTGGAGGAATCATTTATTGCAGGGGGGCTGGGGAATAATTTATTACAGGGGGTCGGTGGCATCGTTTATTGCAGTGGGGTTGGTGGCATCATTTTATTGCAGGGGGACTGGGGGGAATAATTTATTGCTGGGGTATATTTTATTACAGAGGGGGCCTGGGGGCATCATTTTATTGCAGGGGGCTGGGGGCATCATTTTCTTGCAGCAGGGCTGGGCATCATTTTATTGCAGGGAGGCTGGGGCATCATTTGATTGCAGAGGGGCTGGGGAATAATTTAGTACAAGGGGCCAGTGGCATTATTTTATCGCAGGGGGGCTCAGGGCATCATTTTATTGCAGGCGGGCTGGGGGCATAATTTATTACAGAAGGGGGCTGAGGGGATCATTTTATTGTGGGGGGGGGTTGGCCTGGGGGCTTCATTTTATTGCTAGGGACATAATTTTATTGCAGTGGGGTTGGGGGCATAATTTTATTGCTGGGAGCATCATTTTATTGCAGGGGTGCTAGGGGCATAATTTTATTGCAGAGGTCTGGGGACATCATTTTATTGCAGGGGGCTGGAGGAATCATTTATTGCAGGGGGGCTGGGGAATAATTTATTACAGGGGGCCGGTGGCATCATTTATTGCAGTGGTGCCAGTGGCATAATTTTATTGCAGGGGGGCTCAAGGCATCATTTTATTGCAGGGGGGCTGGGGGTAATCATTTATTACTGGGGATATAATTTATTACAGAGGGGGTCTGGGGGCATCATTTGAATGCAGGGGTCTGGGGGCATCATTTTATTGCAGTGGGGCATCATTTTACTGCGGGGTGCTGGGGACATCATTTTATTGCCGAGGGGCTGGCTTGGGGGCTTCATTGTTTTGCTTTGGTCATCATTTATTACAGTGGGGCTGGTGGCATAATTTATTGCAGGGGCTGGGGACATAATTTTATTGCAGAGGGATTGGGGGCATAACTTTATTGCATGGGGTGGGGGCATCATTTATGGCTTGGGGCATAATTTTATTGCAGGGGGACTGGGGAATCATTTATTATAGGGAGCTGGGGGCATAATTTATTGCAGGGGCGGCTGTGGACATCATTTTATTACAGGGGGTTGGCCTGGAGGCTTAATTGTTCGGGACATCATTTTATTGCAGGGGGGCTGAGGGCATCATTTTATTGCAGAGGGGCTGGGGGCATAATTTTATTGCAGGGGGGCTGGAGGAATCATTTATTGCAGGGGGCTGGGGAATAATTTATTACAGGGGGCCAGGGGCATCAATTATTGCAGTGGGACCGGTGGCATAATTTTATTGCAGGGGGACTTAGGGCATCATTTTATTCCAGGGGGGCTAGAGGAATCATTTATTGCTGGGGGTATATTTTATTACAGAGGGGGGGCTGGGGGCATAATTTTTCTGCAAAGGGGCTGGGGCATCATTTTATTGCAGCAGAGCTGGGGCATCATTTTATTGCAGGGGGCTGGGGCATAATTTTTATTGCACAGGGGCTGGGGGCATCATTTTATTGCAGGGGACTGGGGGCATCATTTATGACTGGGGCACCATTTTATTGCAGTGGGCTGGGGAATAATTTATTTCAGGGGGCCAGTGGCATCATTTTATTGCAGGGGGCTCAGACCATAATTTTATTGCATGGGGGCTGGGGGGAATCATTTATTGCTGGGGGCATAATTTATTACAGAGGAGGGCTGGGGGCATCATTTTATTGCGGGGGGTTGGCCTGGGGGCTTCATTTTATTGCTATGGACATCCTTTTATTGCTGGGGGCATAATTTTATTGCTGGGGCATCATTTATGGCTGGGGGCATCATTTATGGCTGGGGGCATCATTTTATTGCAAGGGGGAATAATTTATTGCAGGGGCACTGGGTTATCATTTATTACAGGGAGCTGTGGGCATCATTTATTGCAGGGGTGGCTGGGGACATTATTTTATTGCAGGGGGTTGGCCTGGAGGCTTCATATAATTGCTGGGGACATAATTTTATTGCAGGGGGACTGGTGGCATCATTTTATTGCTGGGCGCATAATTTTATTGCTAGGAGAATCATATTATTGCAGAGGTGCTGGGGGAATCATTTTATTGCAGAGGGGCTGGGGACATCAGTTTATTGCAGGGGGGCTGGGGCATCATTTATGGCTGGGGGCATACTTTTATTGCAGGGGGCTGGAGGAATCATTTATTGCAGGGGAATAATGTATTACAGGGGGTCGGTGGCATCATTTATTGCATTGGGTCTGGTGGCATAATTTTATTGCAGGGGGGCTGGGGGGAATCATTTATTGCTGGGGGTATAATTTATTACAGAGGGGCCTGGGGGCATCATTTTATTGCAGGGGGGCTGGGGGCATCATTTAATTGCAGTAGGGCTGGGTCATCATTTTATTGCAGGGGGGCTGGGTTCATCATTTTATTGCAGAGGGGCTGGAGGCATAATTTTATTGCAGGGGGGTGGGGGCATCATTTTATTGCAGGGGGACTGGGGCATCATTTTATTGCAGGGGGCTGGGAAATAATTTATTACAGGGGGTCGGTGGCATAATTATATTGCAGGGGGGCTCAGGGCATCATTTTATTGCAAAAGGGCCCAGGGCAAAATTTTATTGCAGGGGGCTGGGGGGAATCATTTATTGCTGGGGGCATAATTTATTACAGAGGGGGGCTGGGTCATAATTTTATTGCAGCAGGGCTAGGGGCATCATTTTATTGCAGGGGTGCTGGGGCATAATTGTATTGCTGGGGCATCATTTATAGCTGGGGGCATAATTTTATTGCAGGGGGAATAATTTATTGCAGGGGGACTGGGTTATCATTTATTACAGGGAGCTGTGGGCATAGTTTATTGCAGGGGTGGCTGGGAACATTATTTTATTGCAGGGGGTTGGCCTGGAGGCTTCATATAATTGCTGGGGGCATCATTTTATTGCTGGGGGCTTCATTTTATTGCTAGGAGCATCATTTTATTGCAGAGGTCCTGGGGGCATCATTTTATTGCAGGAGGGATGAGGGCATCATTTTATTGCAGAGGGGCTGGGGGCATCATTTATGGCTGGGGCATACTTTTATTGCAGGGGGCTGTAGGAATCATTTATTGCAGGGGAATAATTTATTACAGGGGGCTGGTGGCATAATTTATTGCAGTGGGGCCGGTGGCATAATTTTATTGCAGGGGGGCTGGGGGGAATCATTTATTGCTGGGGGTATAATTTATTACCGAGGGGTCTGGGGGCATCATTTTATTTCAGGGGAGCTGGGGGCATCATTTAATTGCAGCGGGGCTGGGGCATCATTTTATTGCAGGGGGGCTGGGTTCATCATTTTATTGCAGAGGGGCTGGAGGCATCATTTTATTGCAGGGGGATGGGGGCATCATTTTATTGCAGGGGGACTGGGGCATCATTTTATTGCAGGGGGGCTGGGGAATAATTTATTACAGGGGGTTGGTGGCATAATTTTATTGCAGGGGGGCTCAGGGCATCATTTTATTGCAAAAGGGCCCAGGGCATCATTTTATTGCAAGGGGGCTGGGGGGAATCATTTATTGCTAGGGGCATAATTTATTACAGAGGGGGGCTGGGTCATAATTTTATTGCAGCAGGGCTGGGGGCATCATTTTATTGCAGGGGGGCTGGGGCATCATTTATGGCTGAGGGCATAATCTTATTGCAGGGGGGCCGGGGGCATCATTTTATTGCAGGGTGACTGGATCATTTTATTGCAGGGCGACTGTGGACATCATTTTATTGCAGGGGGGCTGGCCTGGGGGCTTCATTTTAGTGTGGGCATCGTTTATTGCAGTGGGACCGGTGGCATAATTTATTGCAGGGGGCTCAGGGCATCATTTTATTGCAGGGGGACTGGGAGCATAATTTTATTGCAGGGGTGCTGGGGCATCATTTTATTGCAGCGGGGCTGGGATATCATTTACGTGAGGTGTCACTAATAAAAGCTCAATAACACAGCTTGGCATACCATCATGTGTCACAATACCTCAAGTTATGGATTTAAAATTGTATAAAGTAAATACCACACAACTGTAATTTGTAGCTAACCAGCTTGCCTTAGTTACAGTTAGTGCCTGCCTGCAACTAAGCTTAAGCAATTTACACCATTTCAGTTGCTTCCCATTTCTAGACATTTTTGCTTTGGGATTTCATGGTATTAAAATCTGTAAGATGATGTGAATATTAGACATCAATGTCTAATGTCTACAGCAAAGAATGTAACTGCAAAGTTAAACTTTACTTTCATTGTAACTTGGTGTAACTAAGGTACTTTTTGTTTAAATGTAATGCCAGATTTGTTTTCAGTTGCATATAAAATGCACACTTAAGAGAAGACATGCCAATGCACACTACCTGCTTTCTATAATGGCTGGGGCTATGAATCAAACCTTATTACAAAAGGTAGCTACCGTACCTTGGTATTCTAAATAAAGCATTGATATCTTTTTAAAAAAAAAAAATGTACAAGAAATTTCCATTACCCTTGTGTATTGTGTAGCGTGTGTGTAGTGTATGGGCTGTGTGTGTGGGGGCTTTGTCTGTGTGTGTGGGCTGTGTCTGTGTGTGTGTGTAAGCTGTGTATGTGTGTGTCTGGGGGGGGCTGTGTGTGTGTGTTGGGGGGGCTGTGTATGTGGGGGGGGCTGTGTGTGTGGGGGGGCTGTGTGTGTCTGGGGGGGGCTGTGTGTGTCTGGGGGGGGCTGTGTGTGTGGGCTGTGTGTGTGGGCTGTCTGTGGGGGGGGGGCTGTGTGGTACAGTGCATTGCCCCATTTCTTTAAGTATTTATTGCTCTGCACTGTCATTCTGCCTAAGGACCTGCACTATCTAGGGGCGGCCCTGGCATCTCTGTAATGTTCTTGTTATCATAAGAAAACACATGAAAATAAGGCCCAGTTCAACTCAACTGTCCCTAATTGTCAGAATACTTTTTCATTATATACATAAACAGTTGTTCTAATAGTACAAATGGTTTATTGCAATATATACAATGCTATAGTGCTCCACATTAGTGGATTTGTATGTTTTGTTTTGTTTTTATAAAATGTTGTGCACTACCGTAAATTATTTTTCTCCCATTTTTTTTCATTTTAAAAACTGCGGATCGGGGTTGGAGGAGGAGACGGGATGGGGTTGGAGACGGAGACCGGGCAGGGTTGGAGGCGGAGACTGGGTGGGGTTGGAGGCGGGGAGAAAGGGGGCCCCATTTTGTCATCCTGCCTTGGGCCCCTCAATGGCTAGGGCCGGCCCTGAGCCATTGGTGTGCCCAAAAAATTGGAATAATGTTATACAGATCATCATGATACACATGCGTCTAATACTGCCTCAGTTTACACTGATGGAAAAGGACCTAAGTTCAAATAAAGAAAACTAAGATGAAGGGGTAAATTTGAGACTAAAAATAAGTTTTACTTTTTTTAAGTCTAAACTCCATCTGAATCATACAGGTTTGAAGTGTACAAAAGATTGCTCCATGTATATAATGTGTCCACTAAAGACAGCCTATAAAATAGTGATAAATAGAGCTTTCATGAATTGATACCATGTATGTTAACCCCTTAGTGACCAGACCACTTTTCAATTTGTTGACCATCTGGGACCAAGGCTATTTTTGCATTTCTGCGATGTTTGTATTTAACTGTAATTTTCCTCTTACTCATTTACTGTACCCACACATATTATATACTGTTTTTCTCGCCATTAAATGGACTTTCTAAAGATACCATTTTTTTCATCATATCTTATAATTTACTATAAAAAAAAATATAAAATATGAGGAAAAAATGAAAAAAATGCACTCTTTCTAACTTTGAGCCCCAAAATCTCTTACACATCTACAACCACCATAAAATACCAATGCTAAACAGTTTCTAAATTTTGTCCTGAGTTTATAAATACCCAATGTTTACATGTTCTCTGCTTTTTTTGCAAGTTATAGGGCAATAAGTACAAGTAGCACTTTGCTATTTCAAAACCATGTTTTTTCAAAATTGGCGATAGTTACATTGTAACACCAATATCTGTCATGAATCCCTGAATAACCCTTCAAATGTATATATTTTTTAAAAGAAGACAACCTAAGGTATTAAACTTGGGGTATTTTGACTTTTTTCATGCAACCATTTTACCACCAATCTATGCCAAAGTTTGGGGGGGAAAAAAAAATAATTTGATTTTTTGACAAAATAGCAATTTAAGAATACATTTACTGATAATATTAAGGGTTACTGCCAAATAACACCCTCATATGTCTTCAGCAGCATCTCCTGGGTACAGTGATACCACCCATGTATAGGTGTGTCGGGTTCTCGGGGGGCTAAAAGCTCTTATTTTTAGGGAGCGCATTCCAGTTTTTCAACTTGGAATTTTCACATCTGTCATCATGCACCCATGTCCTATTTGGGACATTTCTGAAGCTGGTCAATGGAATTTACCCCCATCAAACCATATATTTTTGAAAAGTAGACACCCTAGGGTATTTCAAATGCTTGTATTTTAACACTTTCCATGCACTAATTCAACCACCAGTCTTTGTCAAACTTTTGGGTAGTCATTATTTTGTGTTATTTTTCACACACATTGTACTTTAGGCATGGATTCTCAGTTCCTGTTATGTGTTACTGCCAAAAAAAACCTCTATGTGTTCAACAACATCTCCTGAGTACAGTGATACCACCCATGTATAGGTGTGTCGGGTTCTCTGGGGGCTAAAAGGCCTTAATTTTAGGAAGCGCATTCCAGTTTTTCAACTTGGAATTTTCACATCGGTCATCATGCACCCATGTCCTATTTGGGACATTTCTGAAGCTGGCCAATGGAATTTACCCCCATCAAACCATATATTTTTGAAAAGTAGACACCCTAGGGTATTTCAAATGCTGGTATTTTAACACTTTCTATGCACTAATTCAACCACCAGTCTTTGTCAAACTTTTGGGTAGTCATTTTTTTGTGTTATTTTTCACACACATTGTATTTTAGGCATGGATTCTCAGTTCCTGTTATGTGTTACTGCCAAAAAGCACCTCAATATGTGTTCAACAACATCTCCTGAGTACAGCGATACCACCTATGTATAGGTGTGTTGGGTTCTCTGGGGGCTAGAAGGCCTTATTTTTAGGAAGCGCATTCCAGTTTTTCAACTTGGAATTTTCACATCGGTCATCATGCACCCATGTCCTATTTGGGACATTTCTGAAGCTGGTCAATGGAATTTACCCCCATCAAACCATATATTTTTGAAAAGTAGACACCCTAGGGTATTTCAAATGCTTGTATTTTAACACTTTCCATGCACTAATTCAACCACCAGTCTTTGTCAAACTTTTGGGTAGTCATCATTTTGTGTTATTTTTCACACACATTGTACTTTAGGCATGGATTCTCAGTTCCTGTTATGTGTTACTACCAAAAAAAACCTCAATATGTGTTCAACAACATCTCCTGAGTACAGTGATACCACCCATGTATAGGTGTGTCGGGTTCTCTGGGGGCTAAAAGGCCTTAATTTTAGGAAGCGCATTCCAGTTTTTCAACTTGGAATTTTCACATCGGTCATCATGCACCCATGTCCTATTTGGGACATTTCTGAAGCTGGTCAATGGAATTTACCCCCATCAAACCATATATTTTTGAAAAGTAGACACCCTAGGGTATTTCAAATGCTTGTATTTTAACACTTTCCATGCACTAATTCAACCACCAGTCTTTGTCAAACTTTTGGGTAGTCATTTTTTTGTGTTATTTTTCACACACATTGTACTTTAGGCATGGATTCTCAGTTCCTTTTATGTGTTACTGCCAAAAAACACCTCAATATGTGTTCAACAACATCTCCTGAGTACAGTGATACCACCCATGTATAGGTGTGTTGGGTTCTCTGGGGGCTAGAAGGCCTTATTTTTAGGAAGCGCATTCCAGTTTTTCAACTTGGAATTTTCACATCGGTCATCATGCACCCATGTCCTATTTGGGACATTTCTGAAGCCGGTCAATGAAATTTACCCCCATAAAACCATATATTTTTGAGAAGTAGACCCCCTAGGGTATTTGAAATGCTGGTATTTTCACACTTTCCATGAACTTATTTAACCACCAGTCTTTGTCAAACTTTTGGGTAGTCATTTTTTTGTGTTATTTTTCACACACATTGTACTTTAGGCATGGATTCTCAGTTCCTGTTATGTGTTTACTGCCAAAAAACACCTCAATATGTGTTCAACAACATCTCCTGAGTACAGTGATACCACCCATGTATAGGTGTGTTGGGTTCTCTGGGGGCTAGAAGGCCTTATTTTTAGGAAGCGCATTCCAGTTTTTCAACTTGGAATTTTCACATCGGTCATCATGCACCCATGTCCTATTTGGGACATTTCTGAAGCCGGTCAATGAAATTTACCCCCATAAAACCATATATTTTTTGAGAAGTAGACACCCTAGGGTATTTGAAATGCTGGTATTTTCACACTTTCCATGAACTTATTTAACCACCAGTCTTTGTCAAACTTTTGGGTAGTCATTTTTTTGTGTTATTTTTCACACACATTGTACTTTAGGCATGGATTCTCAGTTCCTGTTATGTGTTTACTGCCAAAAAACACCTCAATATGTGTTCAACAACATCTCCTGAGTACAGTGATACCACCCATGTATAGGTGTGTTGGGTTCTCTGGGGGCTAGAAGGCCTTATTTTTAGGAAGCGCATTCCATTTTTTACACTTCCCATTTTCACATCCCATGCACCCATGTTCTATTTAAGACATTTCTGAAGCCGGCCAATGTAATTTACCCCCATAAAACCATATATTTTTGAAAAGTAGACATCCTAGGGTATTTCAAATGCAGGTGTTTTAACACTTTCCATACACTAATTCAACCACTAGTCTTTGTCAAACTATTGGGCATTCATTTCTTTGTGTTATTTTTCACATACATTGTACTTTAGACATGGATTCACAGCTCCTGTTATGTGTTACTACCAAAGAAGACACCAATATGTGGTCACCAACATCTCCTGAGTTAAGTGATACCACCTATGCATAGGTTTGGTGGCTTGTTTGGGCGGTGCAATGCCAAATGTCTGACATGTGTTTGTGATTTTTTTTCACATTTAACATATTTTCTTTGCCTATCGTCTTTTTTTGGGGGTCTTTTAACATACCCCAATTTATTTGTTTTCCATAAATGTGATTATATTTAAAAAGTTGACCCCCCAAGGTATTATACATGGAGTGGTTTGATGACTTTGATGCAACCGTTTTAGCCCAAAAAATTGGAGAAAGTATATGGTGGTAATTTTTCAATTTTCATTGTTACAGACACATTGCTTTTTTACTATGATTTAGGAGAGACTGTTGTAAGTTATTGCAAAAGAATACTTTAGGTTGTTTTCTGCAAGGCACCCTGAGTACACCTATGCCCCCCATGCATAGGTTTGCCAGGATTTTGGGAAGGTTATGTTACATGATTTTAGTTATTAAAAATGAGAGTATTTCTTCTGATAGGCCTATCTTTAGTTTGGGGCCTATCACATACCCCACTTTTATTTATTGCATTCAAAGTGTATATTTTTTAAATGTTGACACCCCAAGGTATTGTATATGGTGTGCTTTGATGCCTTTGAAGCAACCGTTTTAGCCCAAAAAATTGGAGAAAGTATATGGTGGTAATTTTTCAATTTTCATTTTTACAGACACATTGCTTTTTGACTATGATTTAGGAGAGATTGTTGTAAGTTATTGCAAAAGAATACTTCAGGTTGTTTTCTGCAAGGCACCCTGAGTACACCTATGCCCCCCATGCATAGGTTTGCCAGGATTTTGGGAAGGTTATGTTACAATTTTATGACTTGTGATTTTAGTTATTAAAAATGAGAGTATTTCTTCTGATAGGCCTATCTTTAGTTTGGGGCCTATCACATACCCCACTTTTATTTATTACATTCAAAGTGTATATTTTTTAAATGTTGACACCCCAAGGTATTGTATATGGTGTGCTTTGATGCCTTTGAAGCAACCGTTTTAGCCCAAAAAATTGGAGAAAGTATATGGTGGTAATTTTTCAATTTTCATTGTTACAGACACATTGCTTTTTTACTATGATTTAGGAGAGACTGTTGTAAGTTATTGCAAAAGAATACTTCAGGTTGTTTTCTGCAAGGCACCCTGAGTACACCTATGCCCCCCATGCATAGGTTTGCCAGGATTTTGGGAAGGTTATGTTACATGATTTTAGTTATTAAAAATGAGAGTATTTCTTCTGATAGGCCTATCTTTAGTTTGGGGCCTATCACATACCCCACTTTTATTTATTGCATTCAAAGTGTATATTTTTTAAATGTTGACACCCCAAGGTATTGTATATGGTGTGCTTTGATGCCTTTGAAGCAACCGTTTTAGCCCAAAAAATTGGAGAAAGTATATGGTGGTAATTTTTCAATTTTCATTTTTACAGACACATTGCTTTTTGACTATGATTTAGGAGAGATTGTTGTAAGTTATTGCAAAAGAATACTTCAGGTTGTTTTCTGCAAGGCACCCTGAGTACACCTATGTCCCCCATGCATAGGTTTGACAGGGGTTTTGGTTAAAAAAAAAACAGGCCCAATTTTAGAAAAAAATAGAGTAGTGAAATGTAAAAATCTGGCACAGTAAAAGTAAAAAAAACAAAAAAACATCTAACTGTAAACATAACCAAAAAAAATATATATATATATGTAACAGCAAATGTATTTATTTTTTTAAAAATTGACCATTGTATGGTACCGCTTGAAGCAGTCCCCAATGCAGAGTGCAGGCTGTCCAGGGCAATCAGGACAGTAATATATGGTGTCCCTTCTCTTCCCCCTCTTGGTACAGACTCTGCATTTTTTTTGTGGTTTCTGCTTTGTGGCAGTAGGGGGGATTTTAAAAATAAAATGGGTAGCCCCAACTCTGCTCTCTCCCATCACCGCCCGGGGAGCAGGTGCATCATGGTACAAAATCCCCGTAATAATCTGGAGCTGAAACTGTAAAAAAGTCTTTTTAACTCTGGGGTTTGCTTTTTTGAACAACAAAAAAGCGTTGTGGGTTGCAATCTGCATTAGGTAAATTGCAACCTTTTTGTACCAGGCCCTTGTCTTCCGCATAATTAGGTAGGGCTGCAGCAGCTGATCAGCCAGATCAACCCCACCCATATGCCGGTTATAAGACTTGATGCACACTGGCTTCCTTATGATCTCAGCTCTGCCACGTACAGAAACCGCCACCGTCCTCTCTGTGTGGATGGTGGTAAGAAGGTATACATCCTTCTTGTCTCTGTACTTCAGTGCCAACAGCTCCTCTTGGCGCAGAGCTGAGGTCTCCCCCCTTCGTAGCCGGGTGCGTACAAGCTGTCCTGGGAAACCTGCGCGGTTCTTTTTAATTGTACCGCAAGCTACTGTATCAAAGCAATACAGTAGCTTGAACAAAAGGACACTTGTATAAAAATTGTCTAAGTACAAGTGATACCCTTTGTTCATTAGGGGTAATATCAGGTCCCAGACAATCTTGCCAGTGGTTCCCATATGTTCTGGGCAACCTGGAGGGTCAAGGTGGCTATCCTTTCCCTCATACACCCGGAAGGCCTGAGTATACCCAGTCTCGCTGTCACAGAGCTTATACACCTTTACCCCATATCTGGAGCGTTTGGAAGGAATATACTGCTTGAATCCCAGCCTTCCCTTATACTTCATTAGGGATTCATCAACGCATATATTCCTTCCAGGTGTATAAGCCTCTGCAAACCTGGCAGAAAAGTGGGTTATCAGGGGGCGGATTTTATACAGCCTGTCAAATTGGGGATGCTCCCTAGGGGGGCACAGGCTGTTGTCGCTGAAGTGCATGAAATGCAGAATCATTTCATACCTCTTCCTCGACATAGTCTGGGAGAAAATGGGGGTAGAGCAGATGGGGCTAGTACTCCAGTAGGAGCGAATGGAGGGTTTCTTTATGATGCCCATCAGCATAGTCAATGCCCAGAATTTTTTGAATTCTGGCACATTGATGGGGGCCCATTGCTGCTTTGCCAAATATGTTCCAGGCTTTGCAGCACGGAACTGATGGGCATATAAATTAGTTTGGGCGACAATGTTCCCCAATATATCATCGCCCAGAAACACTTCCAGAAACTGCTGGGGGCTAAAACCTGCCACATCTATATTTATGCCAGCATTTGCTGTGAAGGGTGGGATATCTGGCCTCTGGAGATGAGGCGTTACCCACTCTTCAGCAGCAATGGCAGCAACACGCCTCCTTCTGGCAGGGGGGCTGGCAGGGGGGCTGGCAGGGGGGCTAGCAGCCACAGATACATCACTATCAGTTGAGACTGCATCTAGTGATGTATCTGAGCACATGGCAGGGTCAAAATTGGGGTCTGAGTCAGAAATAGAGGCATCTGACTCTGACGCAAGGATGGCATACGCCTCCTCAGCACTATATCTTTTCTGTGACATTTTTGTATCACAGAAAACAATTACTAAAAAAAATTAAATTAACTAAATTAATTAACTAAATTAACTAGCAAAAAAGTACAGCTATGCTACTGCCAGTGATTTATAGCGATCACTGGCAAGCTAGGGGTTAATGGCTCTGAAAATTAAATTAAATTAACTAAATGTTTCTGAAAAGAGCCTTTGGGTTTTTAGAAAATTACAACAACAAAATTAACCCCTAAAAAAATGCACAGACAGCAAAATGCAGCAAAAAAAAAAGTGCACCTTTGCTACTGCCAGTGATATATAGCGATCACTGGCAAGCTAGGGGTTAATGGCTCTGAAAATTAAATTAAATTAACTAAATGTTTCTGAAAAGAGCCTTTGGGTTTTTAAAAAATTACAACAACAAAATTAACCCCTAAAAAAATGCACAGACAGCAAAAAAGTACAGCTATGCAACTGCCAGTGATTTATAGCGATCACTGGCAAGCTAGGGGTTAATGGCTCTGAAAATTAAATTAAATTAACTAAATGTTTCTGAAAAGAGCCTTTGGGTTTTTAAAAAATTACAACAACAAAATTAACCCCTAAAAAAATGCACAGACAGCAAAATGCAGCAAAAAAAAAAGTGCACCTTTGCTACTGCCAGTGATATATAGCGATCACTGGCAAGCTAGGGGTTAATGGCTCTGAAAATTAAATTAAATTAACTAAATGTTTCTGAAAAGAGCCTTTGGGTTTTTAAAAAATTACAACAACAAAATGAACCCCTAAAAAAACGCACAGACAGCAAAATGCAGCAAAAAAGCTAGGGGTTAATGGCTCTGAAAAGAGCCTTTGGTTCTATATTTTTTAACAAATAAAATAAATAAATCTCTCTCTCTGCTAAATACAGGTCTCTCTCTCTCTCCAACAAAATGGCAAGTGAGGAGAGGGAGGGAGATCCACACTGATCATAGTCAATATTTACAAATATTGACATGATCAGACAAATGGGGTATTTTATTATTATTTTTTTTTTTAGGGTGGGAGGCTCAGATTGGGTGACCCTAGCTTGCCCCTATGATGATGCAGGCTAGGGACACCCCCAGAGGCCCCATGATGCACTGGGCATCGCCATCTTGGATGCCTAGTGAAGGGGGAGGGGGGAGGCTATTTAGGGCTTTTTTTTTATTTTATTCGTTTTTTTTTTTTTTAATTTTTAACTTTTATTTTACAACTAACTAAGTGCCTCGACCCACCGAGGCACTTAGCACACAAGCAGAGCATCGGAAGCGTGTCCGATCGCTTCCGATGCTCTGAAACACTGCCGGGCTCCACGTGGAGCGAAACCGGAAGTGATCACTCGTGGGGGAGTGATCAATCCGGTCCCGGCACTCGGGAACAGTATTGCAGGATGCCTAGACCTCAAGGCAAGCCTGCAATACTGTTAGAGCAGCTGGAAGCGATTTCGATCGCTTCCAGTGCTCTGTTAAACCGACGACGTATGCCATACGTCCTCGGTCGTTAAGTGCTTTTTTTTTGAGGACGTATGGCATACGTCGTCGGTCGTTAAGGGGTTAAAGGAATATGAAACCCCAAATTTTTCTTTCATGATTCCGATAGAGCATACAATTTTAAACAACTTTCTAATTTACTTCTATTACATTTTCTTTCTATCTTTTGTTGAAAAGATATATTTTTTTTTGAAAAGGTATAGATATATACTTTACAAAAAAAACCCATTTATATATATATATATATATATATATATATATATATATATATATATATATACATACAAAATAGTAGTTATGAATAAATAGAACATATTCTTCTTTGTGAAAAAAGTGGAATGTAAAATATTAATTATTTAATGTTGGGTTAGCACACTTGAGAAAATCAGGTTTGCACAAGAGTATGGGTGTTTAATTTTTTTCCACTTTTTGCATTTCTAACTCTATGGGGAAATACGTTAATGCGGTCACTATATTCGAAGTTTGGATTTTTGCATACATTGGGTTACTTTCAACTTGTAATACCCGATGCACGCAAAAGCTTACTATTACTAGAGTTACCGCACAAGCGGGAGTGATAAATAGCGCTCTACTCGTTATCTAGCCCACGGTCATTAAGAGTGGTCAAATGCAAAATTAATCAGTGAATTAAAATCCCGCAGCTGCAAAAGCCTTTGTATGTTGGCATGATGGGCATCCTGAGTACAATTGCGCAATCGCTATATTTTCACTAATAATATTTGACAATTATTGTTTTTTTTTACAATGTTTATTTTGGAGTCATCTTAAAACAAGATAGACACTATGGGACCTATTTATCAAGCTCCGTATCGAACATGAAGACCGCTGCTCCATAACTTGTCCGACTACTGTGAGGCCATGGACAGAAATCAAACCAATCCTATGCGATCAGGTTGGTTGACACCACCTCCTAGCGGCCGATTGGCCGCAAATCTGCAGGAGGCGGCATTGCACCAGCAGTTCACAAGAACTGCTGGTGCAATGTTAAATGCCGACAGCATATGCTGTCGGCATTTATCGATGTGCGGCGGACAAGATACGCTACATTGTATCATGTCCGTCCGCACTATCATAAATAGACCCCCATGGGTTTCTATAAAAAGTACTTAAGATATGATATCATCTTGTACAAGATTTAAACAGTACTAAATATGTTCAAACTTGGGTGTAGATTTATTATAGTGCGAGCGGACATGACACAATGTAGCGTATCATGTTTGCTGCTCATCAATAAATGCCCACAGCATACGCTGTCGGCATTTATCATTGCACCAGCAGTTCTTGTGAACTGCTGGTGCAATGCCGCCCCCTGTGGATTTGTGGCCAATCGGCCACTAGCAGGGGGTGTCAATCAACCTGATCGCATAGGATCGGTTTTAGTTTCTGTCCGCGGCCTCAGAGTAGTCGGACAAGTTATGGAGCAGCGCTCTTTAGACCGCTGCTTAATAACTTCTGTTTCCAGAGAGCTTGAAGGCTTGCGCGGAAACAGGGGCATCTCCCTACGGAGCTTGATAAATTGGCCCCTATGTCTACACAGTGCGTTTTACAGTGCTTACACTATTATTAAACTCCTGAACGGGATTTCCCCTTTGTGAATGTGAGTTCAATAATGTAAGTGAGTTCAATAAAAACCTCATAACTGTCATACAATCTAACACAACAGCCTTTGAATTTGAGTCAGTGTAATCTTGTTTCTCTGATGCAGATGTAATTTCACTAGCTAATGGAAGTTAAAAAATAAACTTTATAGTTTTGCTTCCTAGTAAGTTATATATTGGGGCCAATTTATCAAGGACTGAACGGCCCTTGATGCCCCTGTTTCTACTTTAGCCTTTAGGACCGCTGCTCCTTAACTGGTCTGTCGCCTCTGAGGCTGTGGACATTAATCCGCCCGATCCTATACGATCAGGCTGATTGAAACCCCCTTCTAGTGGCCAATTGGCTGCAAATCTGCAGGGGGTGGCAATGCAAGACATAGCTATAGGGGTCAATTTACTAAAGTGTGAGCGGACATGATACGATGTAGCGTATCATGTCCACTGCACATCGATAAATGCTGACAGCATACACTGTAGGCATTTATCATTGCACCAGCAGTTCTTGTTAACTGCTGGTGCAATACCGCCCCCTGCAGATTCGCGGCCAATCGCTGCTAGCAGTAGGTGTCAATCAACCCGATTGTATTCGATCGGGTTGATTTCTGTCCGACGCCTCAGAGCAGGCGAACAGGTTATGGAGCAGCATTCTTTAGACCACTGTTTCCGACGAGCCTTCACACGGGGCATCAAGCCGTATGGAGCGTGATAAATTGATCCCATAGACTCTGAAACCAGACAGGAATGGCTAGAGAAGTTTTACTCAGCCCTTGACTAATTTTCAGCTTTGTCTGGAGCTGGCAAAAGGTTTAAAAGAGGCTCCTTATATCTGGTTGGGCCTATCTTTGTTTCCGGTGGCCGAAACATCTGCTCACTCATTCTATCTTACATGTCAGCAGAAAGGTACCTCTATTCTAAAACACTGCAACCAAAAAACTCTACTATGTGTCTACTATATCTCACTGGGCACAATATTATATACTGTATCTGCAACACTGATGAGCCAGGACTGTGGTGTATTCCACACTATAGTTTGATATTCCCATTGGCGTCACTAGGCTTGGTGTCACCCGGTGCGGTAAGTTATGGTGTCACCCCCCCCCCAGAAAGCAGACACACACACACATACAAACACTCAGACACACACAGACACACTTAAAAACACACTTAGATGCACACACAAACACTCGGAAACACACACAGAAAAACAATCAGACACACACAAAAACACTCAGATACACACACAAAAACACACAGGCACACACACAAACACTTAGACACACACAAAAACACATAGACACACTCACAAAAACACTCAGACACACACACACACAAACACATAGACACACACACACACACACACACAAACACTCAGACACACACACACAAAAACACTCAGACACACACAAAAACTCATACAAAATATGTAAACTGCACTGCATTAATTATAAAGCTCGTGCCTAGAGCTTCTCCATGGCTCAGCAGAGCATCAAATGAAAGATAAACAGAGCACTCTAAAAATAAATCACTAAAGAAAAGGTTTAGGCATGCAAATTATGAAAATTCTGCTCTCTGACTCTGTTCCAAGTCTGTCAGTGCACAGCTCCGGGCCGCGTGCCTACCACTTCTTATGACCAAACACCTCTGCACTATGCTCACCCCCAGAGCCCCGCTTGCCCTCCCCTACTACCTCTTCAGTGTGCACTTAGTGTACGGTAACCGTACCGGTCTGGTGGGCATCATACATTGCTCCTTCACTTTAGAGACAGTGTCAGACAGTCATGCGATCAGGTGCCAGGCATCCCCCTTATGATTTCCCGGTTCCCGTTTAGAGAGACTGCACAGCAGTGAGTGACTCCACTGCTCCACACGTCACTGAGCAGTGAGCACAGATAGACAGGCAGGTTTAGGCTAGTAGCGCAACTTTGCAAACCCTACGGCATGCCCACAACATTCATAGTGAAATTGGGCAGGGGAGGAGCAAAGTACAAACACGCAAAAGTAGCCAGGAAAACTATTTGTGGAAATTGCAGCGCTGGCTCAAGGGGCAAAAAAATGAAGTGTCTACAACTTCCCCAGTCCCACTAATGTGTTCACAAATGCTGGCCCCTCTAATAAAAAAAAAAAATCTATGCATCTCTACATTGTATTTCTTTGAATTTCAATAAAAAAATTAAAAAAATAAATTCTGGTGGTGTCACCCCCTGGAGGGTGTCATCCGGGTGCGGCCCGCACCCCCAGAACCCCCTAGTGACGCCACTGGATATTCCTTAACATAGTACATATAATATATGGCATGTATGATGACTTTCAAATCTGAAACTGTTTTCTAATATCTTATTAGTTTGCTTTTTAGCTATACAGCATGATGATAACAAGCTCTTCGTGTATATGCAAGTAGTTATATTGTTTGATTATTATAAGTATGTTTATATTTTAATACTATATTTCTCACTCTGTGCCATATTTTACTAACTACTATTCTAACTAGTGATCTTTAACTTAGCTAGAAGTATGCCTAATAACAGTAACTCATATTATTAGTTTGGGGTGGCTTAATTATCAATCTAGATTTGTTCAATCATTTGTAATTATGAGTGAAGTTGACTTATGCTTGTAAATTATAGAATGTATACATATGCTAAGTTTACTATACTACTAAATATTGTTATTTTTTATAAACATGTTTTTTATTAGTTGACATTGGAGCACTAATTCATGAGCAATGGTATTGTTTTGCTGCCAGCAGCCAGGACAGCGAGACATCCTAACATTGGGGGGTAGTTATCAAGCCGTCAACTTCAAATACGCTGGAATTCCGCAGCGTATTTGTGGCGAGGCTGATTCGCCTTAGTTATCAAAGACTCGAGACCGGCTAAAGTAGAATTTAGTGACGTAAGCTTCGATCCGCCGGACTCAGTCCGACACAGATCGATTCTTACGTCACTCCAGATGTTCCGCACACAAGTGCGGCACATTCTCACTACTTTTGCTAGTTATCAAATGACTAGCAGGTACGCTCGGCACTTTTACGGCCCAGCGTACCTGGTTTTCAAACCGCCACCCCTGGAGGCGGCGGATCCCATAGGAATCAATGGGAGTCTGACCATAGCGAAAGTACAAGTTCGCTGCTGACAGACATCCCATTGATTTCTATGGGAGCTGTCTGCACCTAACACCCTAACATGTACCCCGAGTCTAAACACCACTAATCTGCCCCCCTACACCGCCGCAACTAAATAAAGTTATTACCCCCTAAACCGCCACTCCCGGAGCCCACCGCAAGCTACTCTATACATATTAACCCCTAAACCGCCGCTCCCGGAGCCCACTGCAACTATAATAAATGTATTAACCCCTATCCTGCCCCCCCTACACCGTCGCCACCTATAATAAATGTATTAACCCCTAATCTGCCCCCCCTTCACCGTCGCCACCTATAATAAATTTATTAACCCCTATCCTGCCCCCCACTACGCCGCCGCCACTGTAATACAATTATTAACCCCTAAACCTAAGTCTAACCCTAACGCCCCCCTAACTTAAATATTAATTAAATAAATCTAAATAATATTTTTATTATTAACTAAATTAATCATATTTAAAACTAAATACTTACCTTTAAAATAAACCCTAATATAGCTACAATGGAATCAGCCAATCAGATTGAGCTTGCATTCTATTGGCTGATCGGAACAGCTAATAGAATGCAAGCTCAATCTGATTGGCTGATTCCATCAGCCAATCAGATTTTTCCTATCTTAATTCCGATTGGCTGATAGAATCCTATCAGCCAATCGGAATTGAGGGGACGCCATCTTGGATGACGTCGCTTAAAGGAGCCTTCATTCGTCGTAGTCCGTCGGTGAAGAAGGAGGTTCCACGTCGGTGGGAGGAAGATTCAAGACCCGGCTTGGAAGATGACATCGCCCGGATAGAAGACCTCTTCAGCGCCGCCTGGATGATGACTTCATCGGAGGATGGAAGATTTCTTCAGCGCCGCTTGGAGGATTAACTTCTTCTGCTCCGGATGTCCACTTCGGTTCCATCGCTGCTCGGCTGAGTGAAGACGACTAAAGGTAGGATGATCTTCAGGGGATTAGTGTTTGGTTTTTGTAAGGGGGGTTTGGGTTAGATTAGGGGTATGTGGGTGGTGGGTTTCAATGTTGGGGGGGGGTTGTATTTTTCTTTTACAGGCAAAAGAGCTGAACTTTTTGGGGCATGCCCCCACAAATGGCCCTTTTAAGGGCTGGTAAGGTAAAAGAGCTTTGAACTTTATTTAATTTAGAATAGGGTAGGGCATTTTTTTATTTTGGGGGGGTTTGTTATTTTATTAGAGGGCTTAGATTAGGTGTAATTAGCTTAAAATTGTTGTAATATTTTTAAAATGTTTGTAACTTATTTTTTTATTTTTTGTAACTTAGCTTTTTTTATTTTTTGTACTTTAGTTAGTTTATGTAATTGTATTTAATTGTAGTTATTTGTAGGTAGTTTATTTAATTAATTTAATGATAGTGTAGTATTAGGTTTAATTGTAACTTAGGTTAGGATTTATTTTACAGGTAATTTTGTATTTCTTTTAGCTAGGTAGTTATTAAATAGTTAATAACTATTTAATAACTATTCTACCTAGCTAAAATAAATACAAAGTTACCTGTAAAATAAATATAAATCCTAAGATAGCTACAATATAATTATTATTTATATTGTAGCTATCTTAGGGTTTATTTTACAGGTAAGTATTTAGTTTTAAATAGGAATAATTTATTAAAGTATAGTGTAGTGTTAGGTGTAATTGTAACTTAGGTTAGGATTTATTTTACAGGTAAATTTCAGTTTATTTTAGCTAGGTAAGCTATTAAATAGTTAATAACTATTTAATAGCTATTGTACCTAGTTAAAATAAATTGAAAGTTGCCTGTAAAATAAAAATAAATCCTAAGATAGCTAGAATATAATTATTATTTATATTGTAGCTATATTAGGGTTTATTTTATAGGTAAGTATTTAGTTTTAAATAGGATTAATTTAGTAAATAATAGAAATATTATTTAGATTTATTTAATTAATATTTAAGTTAGGTGGGCGTTAGGGTTAGACTTAGGTTTAGGGGTTAATAATTTTATTACAGTGGCGGCGGTGTAGTGGGGGGCAGGATAGGGGTTAATAAATTTATTATAGGTGACGACGGTGTAGGGGGGGCAGGATAGGGGTTAATAGGTTTAATATAGGTTGCGGCGGGTTCAGGGAGCGGCGATTTAGGGGTTAAACTATTTATTTAGTTGCGGCGAGGTGCGGGATCAGCAGGATAGGGGTTAATAATTTTATTATAGAGGGCGACGGTGTAGGGGGGGCAGGATAAGGGTTACTAGGTATACTGTAGGTGGCAGCGGTGTCCGGGAGCGGCGGTTTAGGGGTTAATACATTTATAAAAGTTGCGGCAGGGTCTAGGAGCGGCGGTTTAGGGGTTAATACATTTATAAGAGTTGCGGCAGGGTCTAGGAGCGGCGGTTTAGGGGTTAGTAACTTTATTGAGTTGCGGGGGGCTCCGGGGGCGCCGGTATAGGGATAGAACAGTGTAGTTTAGTGTGGGTGCTTAGTGACAGGCTAGCAATAAAGCTGGGAAAAAGCCGAAGGGCAGCGAGATCGGATGAGTGATAACTCTCACAGTCCGCTGCTCATCGCCCCGCGGCTTTTTGACAGCTTTTTTTTATAACTTAGGCGAACGTATTCAAGGTCCGCGGCGGCGAAGGTAGGCGAGCTTAGGCGGCGTATTGGGCCGGCGAAGTCAGAAAAGTAGGCGGCTTGATAACTACCCCCCATTGTATTAGGTTGTTCTGGCAAGCTGATAAGTGCACATATCTATATCACTCCGAGCTAAATAGATTTTAGAGAAAGAAAAGGAGAAAATGGAAAGAGAAAGGGGATGGGGACTCAATATATATTTTCAACTAGAGATACTTCACCTGTATTCATATTACTACTTTTTTCAGATATCATTCTTGTTCTTTGAATGACATATTTGGGCAAACATACACCGAGATTACAAGTTTGGCGTTAACAGGGGTGCGTTGCTAACGAGCCTTTTTTTTCTAACGCTACCTTAAGCCAACGCTGGTATTACAGTTTTTTTTAAACCTGGCGTTAGCCTCAAAAAGGTGAGCGTAGAGCAGAATTTAGCTCCACATCTCACCTCAATACCAGCGTTGCTTACGGTAGCGGTAAGCTGGCTAAACGTGCTCATGCACGATTTCCCCATAGGAAACAATGGGGCTGAGCTGGCTGAAAAAAAACCTAACACCTGCAAAAAAGCAGAGTTCAGCTCCTAACGCAGCCCCATTGTTTCCTATGCGAAATTAAAAAATATGTCTGCACCTAACATCCTAACATGAACCCCCTGAGTCTAAACACCCCTAATCTTACACTTATTAACCCCTAATCTGCTGCCCCCGACATTGTCGCCACCTGCATTATACTATTAACCCCTAATCTGCCACTCCGGACACCGCCGCCACCTACATTATAATTATAAACCCTTAATCTGCTGACCCCAACATCGCTGCAACCTACATTATATTTATTAACCCCTATTCTGCCCCCCCAACGTCGCAGCAACTATATTAAATTAATTAACCCCTAATCTGCCGCCGCCAACGTCGCCGCCACTATAATAAAGTTATTAACCCCTAAACCTAAGTCTAACCCTAACACCCCCTAACTTAAATATAATTTAAATAAATCTAAATAAAATAACTACAATTAAATAAATTATTCCTATTTAAAACTAAATACTTACCTATAAAATAAACCATAAGATAGCTACAATATAACTAATAGTTACATTGTAGCTAGCTTAGGATTTATATTTATTTTACAGGCAACTTTGTATTTATTTTAACTAGGTACAATAGTCATTAAATAGTTATTAACTATTTTTTTTATTTTAAAGTTTATTATTAAGACAATAGTAGAAAGAACAAAGCACAAATATAAACATACATAACATTGTACAGGAAATTATGGTCTGCATTTATGAACATTTGAAGATTTTGGAGAAAATTCAATACAGTTCTGGTTGGTAAAGATAATTGCATTATGATATCTGTATCAACATTTAAAGCTAAGAAGGTAATACCCGACCATGTCTACCATGCCTGCCCAAGGGTGGGGGGGGTCAGAGTGGGGGGACGGAGTTGATTGGGTGGGGAAGGTGATTTTGTTAGGAGGGGGTATGCAGGGATTATCTTAGTCTGGGTGGATTGTTAGCCAGGGAGCCCATATGTCATTATAGTAGTCCGCTTTACCTAGAACTCTGTGAAAGTATTGTTCCATCAGCCTAATGTATCTAATGATAGTCAGTACTTGTGTGAGGGATGGAGGTTTCTTCTTTTTCCATTCTCTAGCAATCGCTAACTTCAATGCCATGAAAACATAGATTATCAACGCCTCAGATGTTTTATTGAGATTAGGGGATTGTATATGTAGCATGGTGATTTCTGGAAGAAAAGGAGGATTGATATTTAGGGAGTGAAGAGTGCCAAAAAGTTCTCTCCATAGTGGTTGTATTTTGGGACAGGACCACCAAATGTGTAAGGGAGTGCCCATCTGTCCACACATCCTCCAGCACATAGGGCAGTGTGAGCTGTAGATTTTATGAAATGTGGATGGGACCAGGTGCCATCTCATTAGAAGCTTATAATACAGTTCCCATAAAGTAGCACAGTGCAAGTGTTTTTTAGTTATCTAAATTCTTTTGTGCCAATTGGCAGTGTCCACTGTGAAGCCTATCTCTCTCTCCCAAGCAAACATCTGAGGGATCTTTTGTTGCGCTTTAGTGTTGGCCAGCAAATTGTAGTGGAAGGATAGGGGGTGTTTAATGAGGTGGGCCTTATTCCAAGCTTGTTCCCAAAGTGAAGGGGGTCTAAGATATTGCTTAGGGTAACCCCAAGAGCGCAACAGAGAACTAAGTCGGAAGGCCTCAAATTGCAGTCTCAGGAATTTAGCACAGAGCTGGTGGTGTGAAATCCATGTACCAGAGTCATAAAAGTCTGTCACATGTGTGATCTGCAAGCACTGCCAGAGCTCTGGATGTGCATCTGGTAGAGAGAATATGGCTGCGGGAAGGGTAAGGTTGGGAGAGGGATGAGGTGCTATGGATGTAGTGTGTCGGATCTGTTCCCAAAAAAGAAGGGCGTCATGAAGAACAGGATGTATCTCTCTCAGAGTTTACCCATGGTGAGAGGGGATCCCGAGTAAATCTGAAAGCCTAAGATAACGAGGTAGGAGGGAAGTCTCTATATGATGCCAGCCTGTCAGTTATTAACTATTTAATAATTACCTAGCTAAAATAAGTACAAAATTACCTGTAAAATAAATCCTAACCTAAGTTACAATTACACCTAACACTACAGTATCATTAAACTAATTACCTAAACTACCTATAATTAATTACAATTAAATTCAATAAACTAAATTACGAAAAAAACCCACTAAATTACAGAAAATAAAAAAAGAATTACAAGAATTTTAAACTAATTACACCTAATCTAATCCCCCTAATAAAATAAAAAAGCCCCCCAAAATAACACTTCCCCATTGAAGATCACCCTACCTTGAGCCGTCTTCACCCAGCCGGGCACAAGTGGTCATCCGATGGGGCAGAAGAGGACATCCAGACCGGCAGAAGTCTTCATCCTATCTGGGCAGAAGAGGACATCCGGACCGGCAGAAGGCTTCATCCAAGCGGCATCTTCTTCCATTCGACGAGGAGCGACTCCATCTTGAAGACATCCGGCACGGAGCATCCTTCCAGCACGACGGACTAACGACGAATGACGGTTCCTTTAAATGACGTCATCCAAGATGGCGTCCCTCAAATTCCGATTGGCTGATAGGATTCTATCAGCCAATCGGAATTAAGGTAGGAGAAATCTGATTGGTTGATTTAATCAGCCAATCGGATTGAAGTTCAATCCGATTGGCTGATTGGATCAGCCAATAGAATTGACCTCGCATTATATTGGCTGATCCAATCAGCCAATCAGATTTTTCCTTTGCTCTCCCCCCGCACAAGCTCTGAAGCAGCTGACCGGCTGTAGAACGAACTTACTAAACGTTGAAGGTTCTGGCGAATCTAGCTGTGTTCATTTCATCTTTGGCTTGGGGGAGACTTCCATGGTGATATATTCGCACATTGCTTATTCTGTTTTTAATATTGTACGTTATTTCTTACACATTGCGCTTTTATTATTCAGTAAAAACTTTTACTCTTAAAGAGTGTGTTGCGCTCTTGTCCTTTTTTCTTTTCCAGTTTTTTACATCAAAGGAGTCACCGGACACCCTTTTGTTACACAGAGCGGCACCTACGTCCATCATCACACGTTACAGCAGCGACGACAGGGGTTCTACCTTTGGGGACTTTGCACCGCCAATATCCTGCATTTCTGCCAACTGGGACTGCTGTCCTCATCAAGAACATTTTCATTAAGGTCAGGCGAACCCACTTGCACTATATGGAACTTGTTTTGGGATTCTAACGGATTTTCCTTCAGTGCATTTATAGACTATCCATTTTTAACCCTGTACATAACGGGGTATAGGAACTTGGTCGCTACTTTTGCATTCTAACTGCAGTTTATACTGCACCTATTTAGGTTTTCTACATTTACTTGCATAGTAACTATATCGAGGGAAGCGCTTATGTTTTTATCTTTTTAGTTTAGGTAATTAGTTTAATGATAGTGTAGTGTTAGGTGTAATTGTAACATAGGTTATTTTACAGGTAATTTTGTACTTATTTTAGCTACGTAGTTATTAAATAGTTAATAACTATTTAATAACTATTGTACCTAGTTAAAATAAATACAAAGTTGCCTGTGAAATAAATATAAATCCTAAGCTAGCTACAATGTAACTATTAGTTATATTGTAGCTATCTTAGGGTTTATTTTATTGGTAAGTATTTAGTTTTAAATAGGATTCATTTATTTAATTATGTTAAATTAATTTTGTTTAATTTAAATTATATTTAAGTTAGGAGGGTTAGGGTTAGGTTTAGACTTAGGTTTAGGGGTTAATACCTTTAATATAGTAGCGGCGACATTGGGGGTGGCAGATTAGGGGTTAATAAAATTTAACCAGTGTTTGCGAGGCGGGAGTTGCGACGGTTTAGGGGTTAATACATTTATTAAAGTGGCGGCGATGTCTGGTTGGCAGATTAGGGATTAAATAATTTTATTATAGTGTTTGCGATGTGGGGGGGGGGCTCGTTTTAGGGGTTAATAGGTAGTTTATGGGTGTTAGTGTACTTTTTAGAACTTTAGTTAAGAGTTTTATGTTCTGGCGTTAGCCCATAAAACTCTTAACTACTGACTTTTAAATGCGGTAAAAGTCTTGCCAGGAGAGGGTCTACCGCTCACTTCTTCCAAGACTCGTAATACCAGCGTTAGGCAAATCCCATTAAAAAGATAGGATACGCAATTGACGTAAGGGGATTTGCGGTAGCCTCGAGTAGCGGAAGAAAAGTGACAGGGTAGACCCTTTCCTGTCTGACTCGTAATACCAGCGTTAGGTAAAAAGCAGTGTTGGGACCTCTCAACGTTGCTTTTTAAGGCTAAAGCCAAACTCGTAATCTAGCAGTTATTTTATTATAGAAAACAATAACATCTCATATTTTTAATGTAACCAAAAAAAACCTTCTAAAATATTCACATTTAACAAATCAACCATAAATGAACATTAAAAACAATGTGAAATTGTTAAATGAGGTTTGCAAATATATGCATAAAAACAATTAGTTTAAATGTGTGCACCTTAACAAGGCTTAAAATCTCACCATTACCATTACAACAATTTAGATTAATAATACAGATTTATTATTTTAAATGTCCAAAACATTCTGTCTGATTTATACTTAAAAGAAGTCCATATCATGCATTATATATATAAAAAAAATAATAAAAATTACTTGAGAAAGGCTGAAACGCGTTACCATTTTCTGGACCACATAATAAGTATTTTGGCATTGTTGGGCGTGGTTTGCACCGGCACGGATTCCGGTAGCTGAGTTCGAAGTAATCTACTCTACTCCTCTAAGTTAAGGTTGTGGTCACTGTGAGGGGTGAGACCATTGAATTGTTAGCTAAGAGGCTATATACTGGAGCTGAAATGTATCACTGCGGATGCCATAGGAATCAATGGGAGTCTGAAAGCAGTGAAAGCTTATGTTTGCTGCAGCCCGATATTCCATTGATTTCTATAGTAGAAAACAAATTACGTTTACACCTAACATAAGCCCTGAGTCTGAACACCCCTAATCTGCCGCCCGACATCGCCACCACCTATATAAAGTTATTAACCCCTATCCTGCCATTCCCCGAGACTGCCACAACTGTAATAAAAGTATTAACCCCTATCCTGCTGCTCACTGAGCCAATCAGAACTGTAATACATGTATTAACCCATTTCCCGCCGCTCACCGAGCCCACTGCAACTAAATAAAGTTATTGACCCCTAAACCCCTGGCCTCCCACATCACTCCCACGCATTCTATTGGCTGTTCCGATCAGCCAATAGAATGCAAGCTCAATCTGATTGGCTGATTGGATCAGCCAATCCGAATGAACTTGAATCTGATTGGCTGATTCAATCAGCCAATCAGATTTTTCTAACTTAATTCCGATTGGCTGATAGAATCCTATCAGCCAATCGGAATTCGAGGGACGCCATCTTGGATGATGTCATTTAAAGGAACCTTCATTCGGACTTAGGACATCGTTAGAAGAGGATGAATCCGCGCCGGCTGCTTCAAGATGCACCCGCTCCGCTCCGGATGGAAGAAGATAGAAGATGCCGCCTGGATGAAGACTTCTGAGCCTCTGGAGGACCTCTTCTGGCCGGATAGGATGAAGACTTCGGACCCTCTGGAGGACCTCTTCTGGACGGATCGGTGATACCCGGCTGGGTGAATACAAGGTAGGGAGATCTTCAGGGGGGTAGTGTTAGGTTTATTTAAGGGGGGTTTGGGTTAGATTAGGGGTATGTGGGTGGTGGGTTGTAATGTTGGGGGGGTATTGTATGTTTTTTTTATAGGTAAAAGAGCTGATTTCGCAAAAAGCCCTTTTAAGGGCTGGTAAGGTAATAGAGCTGTTAACTTTTTATTTTAGAATAGGGTAGGGCATTTTTTTATTTTAGGGGGCTTTGTTATTTTTTTAGGGGGCTTAGAGTAGGTGTAATTAGTTTAAAATTCATTTTTATTTTTTGTAATTTAGTGTTTGTTTTTGTAATTTAGTTTAGTTGATTTAATTGTAGGTAATTGTAGGTAGTTTCGTTAATTTATTTATTGATAGTGTAGTGTTAGGTTTAATTGTAACTTAGGTTAGGATTTATTTTACAGGTAATTTTGTTATTATTTTAACTAGGTAGCTATTAAATAGTAAATAACTATTTAATAGCTATTGTACCTAGTTAAAATAAATACAAAGTTGCCTGTAAAATAAATATAAATCCTAAAATAGCTACAATATAATTATTCATTATATTGTAGCTATATTAGGATTTATTTTACAGGTAAGTATTTAGCTTTAAATAGGAATAATTTATTTAATAAGATTTAATTTATTTAGTTAGATAAAAATTATATTTAACTTAGGGGGGTGTTAGTGTTAGGGTTAGACTTAGCTTTAGGGGTTAATACATTTATTAGAGTAGCGGCGAGGTCCGGTCGGCAGATTAGGGGTTAATACTTGAAGTTAGGTGTCGGCGATGTTAGGGAGGGCAGATTAGGGGTTAATACTATTTATTATAGGGTTTTTGAGGCGGGAGTGCGGCGGTTTAGGGGTTAATACATTTATTATAGTGGCGGCGAGGTCCGGTCGGCAGATTAGGGGTTAATAAGTGTAGGTAAGGTAGCAGCGACGTTGGGGGGTCAGATTAGGGGTTAATAAATACTATGTAGGTATCGGCGATGTTAGTGGCAGCAGATTAGGGGTACATAGGGATAATGTATGTGGCGAAGGTGTGCGGTCGGCAGATTAGGGGTTAAAAAAAATTATTAGAGTGGCGGCGATGTGGGGGGGGCCTCGGTTTAGGGGTACATAGGTAGTTTATGGGTGTTAGTGTACTTTAGAGAACTGTTTATAAGAGCTTTATAAACCGGCGTTAGCCCATAAAGCTCTTAACTCCTGACTTTTTTCTGCGGCTGGAGTTTTGTCGTTAGAGTTCTAACGCTCACTTCAGCCAAGACTCTAAATACCGGCGTTAGGAAGATCCCATTGAAAAGATAGGATACGCAATTGGCGTAAGGGGATCTGTGGTATGGAAAAGTTGCGGCTAGAAAGTGAGCGTTAGATCCTTTCCTGAATGACTCTAAATACCAGCGGGCGGTAAAAAGCAACGTTAGGAGCCCTTAACGCTGCTTTTGACAGCTAACGCAGAACTCTAAATCTAGGCGTCAGAAAATTGAAGGGAATGGTTGTTGAAATATCTGTGTCACATTGAGCACCCAGATAAAAAGTCGACCTAAGTAATTTATTACAAAACAAACAAATTTATTTGCATCATTTTGGATGCATTAAGAGTCCAGTATAGAAGACATGTGCAGGCCAGATTTTTTTTTAATAACTTTTAGTAGCTGGTGTTATTATGATTGTAACTGTACTATATAATGTATTTTTTATGTGTTTTGTGACACTTTTTTGTTTCATGGTAACCTGACAAGCTTTAACTTTCAACTTGTAATACGAGCGATAAATCCGACACGTGCAAACACCCGCGATAAACCCTTTATCGTTTGCATGAAAAACTTTTTACTCCACTCGTAATCTTCTCCTGTATCTATCTATCTATCTATCTATCTATTTATATATCTATATATATATTTATAAATACACTCACTGGTCACTTTATTGGATACACCTGTTCAATTACTTGGTAACACAAATTGCTAATAAGCCAATCACATGGCAGCAACTCAATGCATTTAGGCATCTAGACGTGGTGAAGACGACTTGCTGAAGTTCAAACCGAGCATTAGAATGGGGAAGAAAGGGGATTTAAGTGACTTTGAACTTGGCCTGGTTTTTGGTCCCAGACGGGCTGCTCTGAGAATTTCAAAAACTGCTGATCTACTGGGATTTTCATGCACAACCATCTCTAGGGTTTACAGAGAATGGTTAAAAAAGAGAAAATATCCAGTGAGTGGCAGTTCTGTGGACGATAATGCCTTGAGGTCAGAGGAGAATGGGCAGATTGGTTTTAGATGATAGAAAGGCAACAGTAACTCAAATAACAACTTGTTACGAACAAGGTATGCAGAATAGCATCTCTGAATGCACAACACATTGAAAATTGAAGCAGATGGGCTACAGCAGCAGAAGACCACACCGGGTGCCTCTTCTGTCAGCCAAGAACACGAAACTAAGGCTACAATTCGCACAAGCTCACCAAAATTGGACAATAGAAGATTGGAAAAATGTTGCCTGGTTTGATGAGTCTTGATTTCAGCTGCAACATTCAGATAGTAGGGTCAGAATTTGGCATAAACAACATGAAAGCATGAAGCCATCCTGTCTTGTATCAATGGTTCAGGCAGGTGGTATCATGTTGTGGGTGATATTTTCTTGGCACACTTTGGCCCCTTAGTACCAATTGAGCATTGTTTAAATGCCATGGCCTACCTGAGTATTGTTACTGACCATGTCCATCTCTTTATGACTACCGTGTACTCATCTTCTGATGGCTACTTCCAGCAGGATAATGCACCATGTCACAAAGCTCAAGTCCTTTCAGACTGGTTTCTTGAACATGACAATGAGTTCACTGTACTCTAATGGCCTCCACAGTCACCAAATCGCTATCCAATAGAGCACCTTTGGGATGTAGTGGAGCAGGAGATTCCCATTATGGATGTGCAGCCAACGGGCTGGTCTGAGTATTTCAAAAACTGCTGATCTACTGGTATTTTCATGCACAACCATCTCTAGGGTTTACAGAGAATGTTCCGAAAAAGAGAAAATATCCAGTGAGTGGGAGTTCTGTGGACGATAATGCCTTGCTGATGTCAGAGGTCAGAGGAGAATAGGCAGATTGGTTTTAGTTGATAGAAAGGCAACGGTAACTCAAATAACAACTCGTTACGACCAAGGTATGCAGAATACCATCTCTGAATGCACAACATGTTGAAAAATGAAGCAGATAAGTAACAGCAGCAGAAGACCACACCGGGTGCCACTCCACCGGGTGCCACTCCTGTCAGCTAAGAACAAGAAACTAAGGCTACAATTCGCACAAGCTCACCAAAATTGGACAATAGAAGATTGGAAAAACGTTGCCTGGTTTGATGAGTCTTGATTTCAGCTGCGACATTCAGATAGTAGGGTCAGAATTTGGCATAAACAACATGAAAGCATGAAGCCATCCTGTCTTGTATCAGCGGTTCAGGCTGGTGGTATAATGTTGTGGGGGATATTTTCTTGGCACACTTTGGGCCCCTTAGTACCAATTGAGCATTGTTTAAACGCCATGGCCTACCTGAGTATTGTTACTTACCATGCCCATCCCTTTATGACAACAGTGTACTCATCTTCTGATGGCTACTTCCAGCAGGATAATGCACCATGTCAAAAAGCTCAAGTCATCTCAGACTGGTTTCTTGAACATGACAAGGAGTTCACTGTACTCTAATGGACTCCACAGTCACCAAATCTCAATACAATAGAGCACCTTTGGGATGTAATGGGTCGGGAGATTTGCATTATGGATGTGCAGTCAACGGGCTGGTCTGAGTATTTCAAAAACTGCTGATCTACTGGGATTTTCACGCACAACCATCTCTAGGGTTTACAGAGAATGTTCTGAAAAAGAGAAAATATCCAGTGAGTGGCAGTTCTGTGATGATAATGCCTTGTTGATGTCAGAGGTCAGAGGAGAATGGGCAGATTGGTTTTAGATGCTAGAAAGGCAACAGTAAATCAAATAAGAACTTGTTACGACCAAGGTATGCAGAATACCATCTCTGAATGCACAACATGTTGAAAATTGAAGCAGATGGGCTACAGCAGCAGAAGACCACACCGGGTGCCACTCCTGTCAACTAAGAACAAGAAACTCAGGCTACAATTCGCACAAGCTAACCAAAATTGGACAGTAGAAGATTGGAAAAATGTTGCCTGGTTTGATGAGTCTTGATTTCAGCTGCGACATTCAGATGGTAGGGTCAGAATTTAGCGTAAACTACAGTGAATTATGTCCGCTCAACCGATGTTAAATCTACCCCTTGGTTTCTATTTTCTGCCTTATACCTTGGAAATTTCTTCCTATATCCTTCCTATTTTGGAACTTTTGTTACTCAGTGTTGATCTTTTTTTTTTTTTTTACTTTTCACTATAGGAATTGGATGGTCACTTGTTGTTGTTCCAGTTTCAGACCCTTTTTTCTCTGAATATCATTGTAAAAGTGAACATTAAAATCAGCAAAGCCTATGAGCTTCATTTTCACAGACCCATTGTATTTTATTCTATCTATCCTTATGCATCTTTTTTTGCACTGTGGGTAAAAATTGAGCTGATAATTAAAACAGTAGCCATTTAGTATTTCAAATGATATGATTCAAAATACTTTATGTTATAATCCTTATCTATGGTATATACATTGATGTAAATGTATACATACCTCTATACAACATAAAACTAAATAGTTACTTTTGTTTAAGGGACAAGGAAGTCAAAATGAAAATGTCTTTTTAAAGATAGATCATGCAATATTAAGAGACTTCACAATTTATTTCTATTTTCTTCATTTTCTTGTTATGCTTTATTGAAAAGCATACCTAGATAGTCTCAGAAGCAGCAATACGCTACTGGAAGCTAGCTGCTGATTTTTGGCTACACACATATGCCTCACCAGATGTGCTTAGCTAGTTCCTAGTAGTGTCTTGATGCTCTGGGGATGACTTTAACTATGTGTTTAACCTGTTTTGCAGGAGTCAAACACATACGGCTAGATTACAAGTCTTGCGTTAGCCTTAAAAAGCAGCGTTGAGTCCCAACGCTGCTTTTTAACGCCTGCTGGTATTGCGAGTCTTGAAATGACAGGCTCACCTCTCACTTTTTTGACCAGACTCGAAAATACCGCAAATCCACTTACGTCAATTGCGTATCCTATTTTTTCAATGGGATTTGCCTAACGCCGGTATTATGAGTCTTCCTCAAAGTGAGCGGTAGACACCCTCCTGTCAAGACTGGTACCGCATTTAAAAGTTAGTAGTTAAGAGTTTTATGGGCTAACGCCGTAGCATAAAACTCTTAATTAAAGTGCTAAAAAGTACACTAATACCTATAAACTACCTATTAACCCCTAAACTGAGCCCCCCCCCCCCCACATTGCAAACACTAAAATAAAAATTTTAACCCCTAATCTGCCGAACCGGACATCTCCGCCACTATAAAAAATATATTAACCCCTAAACCGCCACACTCCCGCATCGCAAACACTAGTTAAATTTTATTAACCCCTAATCTGCCGTCCCTAACATCGCCGACACCTACCTACATTTATTAACCCCTAATCTGCCACCCACAACGTAGCCGCAACTATATTAAATCTATTAACCCCTAAATCTAAGTCTAATCCTAACCCTAACACCCCCTAACTTCAATATAATTTAAATAAATCTAAAGAAAATTACTACAATTACCTAAATAATTCATATTTAAAACTAAATACTTACCTATAAAATATACCATAAGATAGCTAAAATATAACTAATAGTTACATTGTATCTAGCTTAGGGTTTTTTTTTATTTTACAGGCAACTTTGTATTTATTTTAACTTGGTACAAGAGTTATTAAATAGTTATTAACTATTTAATAGCTACCTAATTAAAATAAAGTCAAATTTACCTGTAAAATAAATCCTAATCTAAGTTACAATTACACCTAACACTACACTATAATTAATGATTTTTTCTACCTTAATTCCGATTGGCTGATAGAATTCTATCAGCCAATCGGAATTCAAGGGACGCCATCTTGGATGACGTCATTTAAAGGAACCTTCATTCTTCAGCTGGACTTCGTTTGAAGAGGATGCTCTGCATTGGATGTCTTGAAGATGGAGCCGCTCTGCGCCGGATGGATGAAGATAGAAGATGCCGCCTGGATGAAGACTTCTGCCCATCTGGAGGACCTCTTCTCCCTGGCTTGGATGAAGATTTCTGCCCGTCTGGAGGACCACTTCGCCCGGCTTCGTTGAGGACTTCGGCCCGGTTGGGTGAAGACTTCTCAAGGTAGGGTGATCTTCAAGGGGTTAGTGTTAGGTTTTATTAAGGGGGGATTGGGTGGGTTTTAGAGTAGGGTTGGGTGTGTGGGTGGTGGGTTTTAATGTTGGGGGGTATTGTACATTTTTTTACAGGTAAAAGAGCTGATTACTTTGGGGCAATGCCTCACAAAAGGCCCTTTTAAGGGCTATTTGTAATTTAGTATAGGGTAGGGCTTTTTATTATTTTGGGGGACTTTTTTTATTTTATTAGGGGGATTAGATTAGGTGTAATTAGTTTAAAAAACATGTAATTAATTTATTATTTTCTGTAATTTAGTGGGTTTTTTTCATACTTTAGATAATTGTATTTAATTGTATTTAGTTTAGGTAATTAATTTAATTATAGTGTAGTGTTAGGTGTAATTCTAACTTAGGTTAGGATTTATTTTACAGGTAAATTTGACTTTTTTTAACTAGGTAGCTATTAAATAGTTAATAACTATTTAATAACTATTGTACCTAGTTAAAATAAATACAAAGTTGCCTGAAAAATAAAAATAAACCCTAAGCTAGCTACAATGTAACTATTAGTTATATTGTAGCTATCTTAGGGATTATTTTACAGGTAAGTATTTAGCTTTAAATATGAATAATTTAGTTAATTGTAGTTATTTTATTTAGATGTATTTAAATTATATTTAAAGGGACACTGTACCCAAACATTTTCTTTTGTAATTCAGAAAGAACGTGCAATTTTAAGCAACTTTCTAATGTACTCCTATTATCAATTTTTCTTTGTTCTCTTGCTATCTTTATTTGAAAAAGAAGGCATCTAAGCTTGTTTTGGGTTTAGTACTCTGGACAGCACTTTTTATTGGTGAATGAATTTATCCACCAATCAGCAAGGACAACCCAGGTTGTTCCCCAAAAATGGGCTGGCATCTAAACTTACATTTTTACATTTCAAATAAAGATTCCAAGAGAATGAAGAAAATTTGATAAAAGGAGTAAATTAGAAAGTTGCTTAAAATGTCATGCTCAATCTGAATTATGAAAGAAAAAATTTGGGTTCAGTGTCCCTTTAAGTTAGGGGGTGTTAGGGTTAGACTTAGGTTTAGGGGTTAAGAAGTTTATTATAGTGGTGGCGACGTTGGGAGCAGCAGATTAGGGGTTAATAAGTGTAGGTAGGTGGCGGCAACATTGGGGGCGGCAGATTAGGGGTTAATAAATATAATGTAGGGTTCGGCGATGTTGGGGCAGCAGATTAGGGGTTAATACATATAATGTAGGTGGCGGCGGTGTCCAGAGCGGCAGATTAGGGGTTAATAATATTATGCAGGTGTCGGTGATATCGGGGGCGGTGGATTAGGGGTTAATAAGTGTAAGATTAGGGGTGTTTAGACTCAGGGTTCATGTTAGGGTGTTAGGTGTAGACATAAAATGTATTTCCCCAAAGGAATCAATGGGGCTGCGTTAGAAGCTGAACGCTGCTTTTTTGCAGGTGTTAGGTTTTTTTTCAGCTGGCTCTCCCCCATTGATTCCTATGGGGAAATCGTGCACAAGCACGTTTTGCCAGCTCACCGCTACCGTAAGCAGCGCTGGTATTGAGGTGAGATGTGAAGCAAAATTTTGCTCTCCGCTCACTTTTCTGTGGCAGGGTTTGTAAAAACCCATAATACCAGCGTTGTCTGTAGATGAGGGGTGAGGGAAAACTGCTCGTTAGCACCGCACCCCTGTTAATGCAAATCTCGTAATCTAGGTGATAGTTATGTGCATGCAACAGTGCAGTATTAAAATGAGCTAACACATTTTCTATTTGCATTTTTATGTCCCTTTAATTTAGAAGAGTAAAGTGATCATGTGAACTATTGATAGTTCATTTGTCACATTTATAAATAAATGCAGGCATTTTATGACATTCTGCTGTTTAAATATTCCATTTATCACTTTACAGCATCTGCTTCTTGAGATAAAACTATATTACACACTTCTGTTGCATCTTAACAAGCAAACATCTTGATAGATTTATTTGTCTTTAAACACCAGAAGAGACAGTAAAATCAATCAAACTAAAGTTTTAGTCACTTTATTTTACAAATCTGGCTAATAAATAAGTAATGCAATTTTCCTAGACATTGCCCATTGGCAGTCTTACAACATATCAAGCATAGTCCTGAAATAATAGGTTAAAAGCAAGCAAATGTTTAGTCTGACTTAAAGCTTCTTTTTTTTTCATAACTTTCTAAAAACATAATTTTCTAAAAATATCCCTCAGTACTTCACAGTCTTCTGAAAGGCAGATTTTAAATTGACAGCATCATATCTCACTGAGGGGTGTACCCACGTTTCTATATGTGATAGGGAATACAGAATTGTACACCACTTGCAATCTGGGCCACAGTATTTAAAGGGACACTGAATCCAATTTTTTTCTTTTGTGATTCAGATAGAGCATGCGATTTTAAGCAACTTTCTAATTGACTCCTATTATCAAATTGTCTTCATTCTCTTGGAATCTTTATTTGAAATGCAAGAATGTAAGTTTAGATGCTGGCCCATTTTTGGTGAACAAACTGGGTTGTTCTTGCTGATTGGTGGATAAATTCACCTATCAATAAACATGTGCTTTCCATGGTTCTGAACCAAAAAAAATAAGCTTAGATGCCTTCTTTTTCAAATAAAGAAAGCAAGAGAACGAAGAAAAATTGATAATAGGTGTAAATTAGAAAGTTGCTTAAAATTGCATGCTCTATCTGAATCACGGAAGAAAGAATTTGGGTTTAGTGTCCCTTTAAGTAATGAAGCAGGATGCCCAAATTGTCTTAAAGGGGCATGAAACCCAATTTGTTTTCTTTTATGATTCAGAAAGAGCATGCGATTTTAAACAACTTTGCAATTTACTTCTATTATTTAATTAGCTTCCTTCTCTTGTTATCCTTTGCTGAAAGGTGTATGTAGGTAACTTTAGGAGCAGCAAAGAACCTAGGTTCTAGCAGCTGATTGGTGGCTGCATATTTATACCGATTGTCATTGGCTCACCCATGTGTTCAGTTAGAAACCAGTAGTGCACTGCTGCTCTTTTAACAAATGATACCAAAAGAATGAATCGAATTTGATAATAGAAGTAAACTGGAAAGTTGTTTAAAATTATATGTTCTACCTAAATCATGAAAGAGAATGTTTGGGTTTCATGTTCCTTTAAGATATTAGATTGTAAAATCCTTTTATGCTGCCCCCAGTACTGTGATTATCGTTGGCCTCTGCCCAGAAACTCCTCCTGTTATTGCTATTACTATTGTTATTTAAATATACATACACACATGGGTGTTAAAAATAAAATAATTACTGACTGATGAAATATCCAGCTTACATGTAATTAATACACCATAAAAAACATAATAATAGCTAGCCCCAATAAGAAGCTAGGGACACATTAATCATATAGACCCAGATAGGTCAGAGCCTTTTAGGCCCTATTCAAAATAATTTGATCACCAGCCGATAGGCTATAAAGTAAAGAGCCTTCGTAAATAAGGTGCCAATTGATTTGATGGACGAATATAAAAAGTTGGTCGAATAACTGAAAGGTGATCTTGTTTTTGTTTACTTCCTTTTCTTTTTCCCCTTGCTTTTTTATTTTTCTCTTTACGTAATGGTGTTTATTGTTGTTTTATGGGTATAACGGAATGAAGTTTTTTTCAAATAGCTATGGTTAGACAGATATTAAAGGGACATTAAACCCAAATTTTTTCTTTCATGATTCAGATGGAGAATACCATTTTAAACAACTTTCTAATTTACTTCTATTATCTAATTTGCTTCATTCTCTTGATATTCTTTCCTGAAAAGCATATCTAGATAGGCTCAGTAGCTTCTGATTGGTAGCTGCACATAGATGCCTCCTGTGATTGGCTCACTCATGTGTATTGCTATTTCTTTAACCAAAGATATCTAAAGAATGAAGCAAATTAGATAATAGAAGTAAATAGGAATGTTGTTTAAAATTGTATTTTCTATCTGAATCATGAAAGAAAATTTTGGGGTTTAATGTCCCCTTAAGGTCTGCCATAGGCTCTATAGAATGTTTTTGGTATTATATGTATGCTGTCTACAACAAAAGAAAAAAAAAAAAAAGACATGCATGGCCATAAATTAAGAATTGTAGTCAGCATCACTTAAAGTGACATGAAAGCCAAAAAATGAAGTTAATGATTCAGATAGAGGATATTATTTTCATCAAGTTGCAATTTTAATTGATTATTATTTGTTTAATTATCTTGGTATCATTTGTTAAAGGTGCATCAATGCACTAATGGTTTCTAAATGAACACATGGATGAGCCAATAACAACCAATATATATATGCAAAAAACAATCAATATCTAGAACCTAGGTTCTCTGCTACTCATGATCTTGCACCAAAGATAAACCTTTCAGCAAATGATAACAAGAAAATGAAGCAAATTAAAGAATAGATGTAAATATGAAAGTTTAGAAAAATTGTATTCTATATCTGATTCATGAAAGAACATTTTTTAGTTTCATGTCCCTTTAAGGATTATCAACATAAAAGATATTTTGTAAGAAATGACATGAATAATTAAAGAAGAAATATAACATATTAATGACATTATTTTTATTATGATATATAATATATAATATATATAATATGATATAGGAATGTAATAAAACATAAAGATAACTTTAAAAAAAGTCAGAATGAGAAATCAGCCCCATTGGAGCCATTTGACAAGGTGACATAGTGCATCACAGTCCTTGGAGAGAGTTGACAAGGAAAAACAAAGGCCAACACAGCCCCATTTGAGCTATTTGACAAGGTGACATAGTGCATCACAGTCCTTGGAGGGAGTTGACAAGGCAAAACAAAGGCCAACACAGCCCCTTTGGAGACATCTGACAAGGTGACATAGTGCATCACAGTCCTTGGAGGGAAGTGACAATGCAAAACAAAGTCCAACAGAGCCCCATTTGAGCTATCTGACAAGGTGACATAGTGCATCACAGTCCTTGGAGGGAGTTGACAAGGCAAAACAAAGGCCAACACAGCCCCTTTGGAGACGTGACATAGTGCATCACAGTACTTGGAGGGAAGTGACAAGGCAAAACAAAGTCCAACAGAGCCCCATTTGAGCTATCTGACAAGGTGACATAGTGCATCACAGTCCTTGGAGGGAGTTGACAAGGCAAAACAAAGGCCAACACAGCCCCTTTGGAGACGTGACAAGGTGACATAGTGCATCACAGTACTTGGAGAGAGTTGTCAAGGCAAAACAAAGACCTACACAATCCTATTGGAGCCATTTGACAAGGTGACATAGTGCATCACAATCACTGGAGTGAGTGGACAAGGCAAAACAAAGGGCAACACAGCCCCATTTGAGCCATTTGACATGGTGATATAGTGCATCACAGTCCTTGGAGGGAGTTGACAAGGCAAAACAAAGGCCAACACAGCCCCTTTGGAGCCATTTGACAAGGTGACATAGTGCATCACAGTCCCTAGAGAGAGTTGACAAGGCAAAACAAAGGCCAACACAGCCCCTTTGGAGACATCTGACAAGGTGACATAGTGCATCACAGACCTTGGAGAGAGTTGACAAGGCAAAACAAAGGCCAACACAGCCCCTTTGGAGACATCTGACAAGGTTACATAGTGCATCACAGTCCTTGGAGGGAGTTGACAAGGCAAAACAAAGGCCAACACAGCCCCATTTGAGCCATTTGACAAGGTGACATAGTGCATCACAGTCCTTGGAGGGAGTTGACAAGGCAAAACAAAGGCCAACATAGCCCTTAGTATAAATCTGACAAGGTGAAATAGTGCAACAGGCACAAGAACTTCTAACTATTCCAAATGGCAACAACTAACAAACAAATGCCAAATGGCAAAACATATAGAAAACATAACAGAACATGTGAATGGAGGTGTTATTTGCCCTCCCTAGGGCCATCTCCGGATCCTCCACTTACTGAGGCATCAGCATCACCCTCATTGTCCTGTGCATCTCCAGCTGCAGATCCCAGCATTGACTCTATCTGTATGAGTCTGGATATATTCATGCGAGAAAGCTGCAGATGGGTTTGCATGGTGTCGTTCATCCATGGTTTGCTCTATCCTTGCTAGAGCCTCTAGCGTTAACCATGCTGAGTCACAACCTAAAGAAGAATAAAATTACAAAGTAATAATAATTCAAGAACATAATAAAAGTAGAGCAAAGAGACATTGTACTAATTAAAATACAAATCATTATTCTAATAAAATATACTATGGTTAAAAAGAATTACACATTAAATATGATCTTCAGAGATAAACCATTAAGATCTTAGGAAAAATCAAAACCCTATCAATCTTCCAAAAAATACATTGGTTTATGACACAATGTGAAAATGGCGATGATAACAAATCAAAGATTATTGCATATATACATATTATATATACAACATATATGCAATATAATTTTGATAATAGAAAATGAAGATGTTGATTTCATACAATGTATAATTTGAAGATTTACATTACTAAAATATAATGTGAAATCCAATTTAATCTTACAAAAATAATTTTGACTAATTAGATCAGTATAATGTCCCTTTAAGAATGTATGTTCTAATGTTTATTTGTAATGATTCTTATATTGGTGGCTGGGAAGGACAATCTGACACCCAGGACAATGAAGGTGGGGATTGGGATTAAGGTCAGTGTGTTGATGGGGAGGGATGGGGTGAGATGGGGGATTGGCTCGCCGCTCGGGTGGAGCCTGCACAGCTAGGGAGTCAGGGGCCATGGGATTTGCTGGCTGTGCAGGTGGGGGAGGAGAGGGATGGGCAAAATGGGGAGAGCAGCGAGGGGGGCCAAAAAATCTTTTTTTTGGAGGGACAGGTCAGGAGTACAAATGGGAAGGTCTGGGAGGGGCTTCTGGCTGGGGAGGGGTGGGAGGAGCTTCTGGCTGAGGAGGGGCTTCTGGCTGGGGAGGGGCTTCTTGCTGGGGAGAGGCTTCTAGATGGGAAGGGGCAGGAGGCTGATGCCCAGAAGTGGAAGTTTCTACTGAAATATATATCAAAATTATATAAATACATATATGATTTGAAAATATATTATTATCTTGAAAGAAATCAAAATTCAACATCATTTAAAATCTGGATTCTTGTTCTCAGAAAATATTTAGACAAAGTCACAATAATGATTATGTTTTAAGTTATTGAATGATTTCAATCAAATATAATTAATAATTAGATTTAATTGATCCTTGAAAATCTGAATGTTCACTGGTATTTTTCATGTAACATTTGATCAATACATTACAAATCATATTTTTTTAAATTAAAATTATGTGCTAATCTTTATGATTTTATAATATGATATTTATCTTTTTGATAATATATCGGTAAGCATGTATGCATTTTAAATTGAAATGCAATAGAGTTCTTTTAGACACATTCCCGTGGATTGAGTTTTTAAAATCCAATAATTAAATAATATGGGAGTGTGTAATATGATAAAATCTAAATGTCCACTCCACCTCGCCTTTGAAACAAGGTCAACAGTGATTTACATAGAGATTTAGGTGATTGCCTTAGTAATTTTAAATTGAATAATTTGAAGCTTGATGGTTCAATCAATTAATATTCAGAATCTATACACGGTAGATACTACCGTTCATATTAAATATTAAGAATATAATTTTATCTATCTGACATTATATTTTCAGAGTATGTTTTGTGAATATCTCTTTTACATTAGGATTAAATGTATGTCATCCCAATATTAATAGACACATTCAGACATGCATGCTTTAGGTTTGAGGAATATGTTTGTTTGATTGAAATGGAAAGTCTACACATAAATCTTTATTAAATTCCTTTACATATCATACATCATGAAATTAAATCAAGGAATTTCAACACGATTAGGTTTTCTGTATACTTAGAAGTGACTGAGAAGTTCAAAACAATGATGACATAATGAGATGGTCTGCATTTAGGCACTCCGATGAATAGCAATGACTGTCTGTACAATCATAAGATGATTGTTGGGGGTGTGGATGTAAATATGCATGTGACATCATGATGTCATTCATGAAAATTCATACATAAATAGGAGAATAAATAAAAACATATGTTTATGCTGCATGATATAGAAAGGGGGCAGTAGTGTATTTAAAAAAAAATAATAATATATTTGAAAGGTACACAGCTGTAGACTTTATTTTTCTTCAATAGTATGATTTAGAAACAATACACATTATATACATGTTATAAATATTTGACATACCATCAGACTCCGAGTGAGCCACTTCCTCCTCCATTGCACATGTTACATCAATAGCTGTAAAACATAATATGTTGTGTACACGTTAAAATCAAATATTATAACGTGTTACTGGCGCTCAAGGACACACATCAATGTTGTATTCAAGAGATACTGAACCAAAGTTATGATTTTCAGAATTTTGATGGAGCATGCAAATGAAATAAAATCTATAGTTATCGATGATTAATAATTAAATGTTATTGTCTGTATTTAGAAAATCTTTACAAAATCTCAGTACATGGAACATTTATGAGTTCTCATGTGTGTATCACTTGATGATTGTTGTCTAAATATATAATAAATATAAACAAGTGCTAGCCATGTCCTGAAGCACAAAAGTGTAGACTAAGAAGCTTTGAGATCTTAATATTAAATTAATAAAATATATATATATATATATTTATATATATATCATTCGAGGAGTACATTATAAATTGTATTCAAATGGAATGCTTCATCATAATCATGATCAGAATATTTCTTAAAAAGACACCTTCAATGACGTTTGAATTAGTCAATGGACTTACCAGAACCCTGCAAAGGCAGGTCTGTGTCAGTGCTGGATCCCTCTGAGTCTGTCACAATAACTAGATCTATTAATGATATAAATAAATATTGGTGAACACAATTTAGATATCACATTCAAATATTCTCATATGTCCAATTACTTACAATATTAAACAGCCAATTCTTACCATATTAATCTATGGCATATCTAAATATAACTATTGGTTCCTGTTTTAAAAATAATAAAGAGAGACAGACAACACTTTGAATAACAACTGGTGACAACTAGAGCATAATTCATGTGGCACATAGATACATTTGTGCCATGTACAGTATTGATGATCACAATGCAAGACATAAGATGTATTTAAAACTATGTTATTATGGTGCTGATAGAATATGCTTATATATATAAAGCTACTCCAAGAGTGAAAGATTTGATTTATATCTCAATATTTTTTCAGCAAAACAGTGTAAGGATTAATAAAGATATGTTGTATTTATATAAAAAATTAATGTCTTTACTTGAACATTTCACTGTAAAGGAATTGTCTATTCCATATATTGATGTAATGAATTGGATAGAGCATGCAATTACAATCTGGGGCGCGATCCGATATAGATCGCAGTTTGCGGCGCAAGCGAGGGAACCGGCGTCGCCCGCAGTTTCAGCTCGCAACTTGTGAGGAATCTCTGTAACACCCTTATATGTGAATGTATGTTTAATCAGCCACTCAGTCTCACACCCCACTTCGGGAATATTTCAAGAATAAACCCTGGTTTGCTCATAGACATGAGGGTGACCTACATAGGTCAGGTTAGTGGAACAGTACTGCAAAGTACCTATACACTGTTGAGGCCAATAAAGGAAACTAATCTAACTAAAAGTAGTATGTGAGAGATATGTCTGTAAAGTAACAATACCAATGTGCATAGATTTGTATAATGCAGCATGACATGAGTGTGTCTAATGAGGCTTGTAGCGACACAGAAACATGGACAAGGTAAAAGTACAGATGAAGTATGTTAGTGCACAAACAAACTGTGTGGAAGTAGATAGATACTTGGAATAGACACGGTACCGTAATTAAGTTGCGGTGTCCGGAGCTGTTTGAGCTGACACACTGTAGTGCTTCAGGGAATCCTGTGTCTGAAACTCAGTTTCGGCGCGCCGCTCTGCAGAGTGACGTAACACGCTCCAGCGTGTTTGCGGTGCAGTACTGTGAGGAAAGTAGAACAGGTGAGATAATGCAAAACAAAATATTACCAAACAGATGGTAAAATTGCGGTCCGGTTCTTGAAGAGTAACAAGCAGAATATCCGGAATAGTTGATTAAGACTTCAGGTTCCAATAAGGAATTTTCAAAGAGTGACTAGTATAAAGATTCCAATAGATTCAAAATTACCTAGCAATGTGTGATATGCAAGGTAAGCTTATATAGGAAGTGCTGGTCACATGATGTAAAAGTTAAAGTGACAGTATGAGGATCAGCTGTATCCTGACAGTATACCCCCCTCAAGAAATCCCCTATCCATCAAGGGTGAGGACGGTCAGGATGACGTCGATGGAAGAGGGAAACCAATCGAGGAGCGGAGATGTTGGAAACAGGTTCCCAGGAATCTTCGTCAGGTCCATAGTCCTTCCAACGGACAAGGTACTGTAAAGTACGTCTGTAGATACGAGAATCAAGTATATCGGCAACCTCGTAGGATTTCAAATCCGGATCAGGAACGGGAAGAGATGTCTGCGGAACAGGAGTTCTTGTAGGTAGGTGAGGCTTGAGTAAGGAAACATGGAAGGTGGGATGAATTTTAAAGGATGAGGGTAACTCCAAAGTAACAGCGTTTAAGTTAATAATATTAATGATTTTGTAAGGACCGATGAAAAGACTGCCCAATTTCTTACTAGGAATTTGTAGTTTAAGGTTCTTCGTAGATAACCAAACTAAATCTCCAGGTTTGTACGAAGGTGGTCGGGATCTCCGTAGATCGTAGTAGTGTTTCTGCTTGGCCTGGGCTGAGGATAGAGTTTCTTGTAGTAGCTTGAAGATTTGCTTCAAGCTATTGACAGATTCTGTTACCAGAGGGGAAATGTTGTCATTCCTGTGTAGTAGATGATAAGTAGGGTGATAGCCATAATTGACATAAAATGGAGTAAGCTTAGTTGAAGAGTTAACAGTGTTGTTAAAAGAGAATTCAGCAGTTGGAATAAAAGCATACCAGTTGTCTTGTTGGAAATTACAAAAACATCGAAGGTATTGCTCAAGAGTCTGATTTGTCCTCTCAGTCTGACCGTTTGACTGGGGGTGGTATGCTGAAGTAAGATGTCTGTCAATGTTCAAGGACTTGCAAAGATGAATCCAAAATTTCGAAGTAAATTGGGACCCCCTGTCAGTCGTAACAGAATCAGGAAGTCCATGAAGCCGTACTATGTGCCTTAGGAAAGCTTGAGCTGTTTCAGAAGCAGTAGGAAGTCCCAACATGGGAACAAAATGGGGCATTTTGGAAAATTGGTCGACTACAACTAATATGGTGTTATGGTTAGATGAAGTAGGAAGTTCCACAATGAAATCCATAGCAATATGCCTCCATGGCCTGTCAGCTATGGGTAGAGAAAGAAGATGGCCATAAGGCCTGATATGTGAAGGCTTGGAGGTAGTGCATACAGAACAAGTTCGAACATAATGTTTCACACTGTCAGCAAGTCCAGGCCACCCGAAATCCCTTTGGATGAGGTGTATCATTTTTCGAATTCCAGGGTGTCCCGAGAGAGGGGCTTCATGTGCATTGCGCAACACCGTATCTCTGATAGCTTGAGGTACAAATATCTTCCCCCCTGAATGGTAAAGACCCTGAGAATCCTTTTGTAGTTGTAAACCTTGGATACTAACATCTCTCCTCTGGTGGTTCCGAAAATAAGCAACTTGTTGCATGGTTAAACCAATAATTTTATGTGGTGGTATTATAGTATCCTGTGTATACTGCTTGGAAGGTCTGGAAGTGGATCTAGAAAGAGCATCAGCCTTTTGGTTTCTAGAAGCAGGACGGTAGGTGATTGAGAAGTTAAATCGAGTAAAGAAAAGGCTCCACCGAACTTGACGAGCTGACAATATTTTATTAGTCTTTAAATACTGCAAGTTCCTGTGGTCAGTATAGATAATGATGGGATGGCTTGCACCTTCCAGTAGATGCCTCCAAAATTCAAGAGCCGCCTTGATTGCTAAGAGCTCCTTTTCGCCAATAGAGTAATTAAGTTCGGCGTTATTCATAGTTCTCGAATAATAGGCTACTGGATGTAAAGATTCCTCCTCGGAATGTTTTTGGGAGAGAATAGCGCCTAAGGCATAGTCCGAAGCATCCACTTCGAGGAAGAACTGCTTGTCAGGATCTGGAAATTGAAGAATTGGAGCGCTGACAAACCTTTCCTTAAGAATTCGGAAAGATTGATCCGCTTGAGGAGTCCAAAGAAATTTATTTGATTTTCTTGTAAGTGCAGTGAGAGGCTTTACTATTGCTGAGAAATCTTTAATGAACTTCCTATAAAAGTTCGAGAAGCCCAAAAATCTCTGTACATCCTTTTTGGAAGATGGTGGGGGCCAATTGGTAATGGCCTCTACTTTGTTTAATTCCATCTTAATACCATCCGGTGAAATGTGGTAACCAAGGAATGTGATAGTCTCAGAATGGAAGATACATTTCTCCAATTTAGCAAATAGTTGATTCTCTCTGAGTCTGAGTAAAACGGTTCTAACATGATTAATGTGATGGTCAAAGGTATCTGAATATATAAGGATATCATCCAAATAGATGACAACACATGTGTCAAGTAGGTCCTGAAAGAGATGATTGATGAAATATTGAAACGTGGCAGGTGCATTGCACAACCCGAATGGCATTACAAGATATTCATAAAGGCCATATCGGGTGCGGAACGCTGTGAGCCACTCATCTCCCTCTCTTATCCTGACCAAATTGTACGCACCTCGCAAGTCAAGCTTAGTGTAAATTTTGGCACCTTGAAGTCGTTTAATCAACTCCGGGATAAGGGGGAGAGGATAACGATTCTTGATTGTACACTTGTTGAGATCCCTGTAGTCAATGATTGGTCTGAGGGTGTCATCCTTATTTCAAACAAAGAACATTCCGGCACCTGCTGGAGAGGAAGATGGCCTAATGAATCCTTTTTCTAAATTCTCATTGAGATATTGTTTCAAATGAGTGAGCTCAGGCTGCAAAAGAGGATAGACATGACCTACAGGGATCTTTGAACCGGGTATAAGATCAATCGGACAATCAAATGGTCTATGGGGCGGCAAAGCTTGAGCTTGTTTTTTATCAAACACATCTTTCAAATCTGAGTACTCTTGTGGGATCAATTGTGTAGTGGACTGAAACAGAATAGGCACAGACCTGCAGTTAGTAGCACAGAACTGTGAATCAAAGGTAAGAGTACCATGTAACCAATTTATGGTGGGCTGGTGATGTTTCAGCCAATTAAAACCCAAAATTAAAGGGAAAAGAGGTGAGTGTATAACATCAAAGGAGCGTACTTCAGTATGACCATTAGGAAAAACTAACTGTAAAGGTCGAGTGTGGTGCAATATAGGACCTGATTTAATTAAAGAACCATCTACAACACGAATTGCAAGTGATACAGATTTTTTTATTAGTGGAATTTTGTTCAAGTGCACAAAAGTGGAATCAATAAAGCAGTTAGTGGCTCCTGAATCAATCACCGCCTCCGCGGATACCACCTGGTGATCCCACTGTAGAGAAACAGAATGGTTAAAATGTGAAGAATTTTTTAAAACATTATTATGCACAAGCTCAAGTTTATGCCGATCATGCTTACCCTTTCTGGATTTTAACAGGGTTGGGCACTCCTTTACGGTGTGATCCTTGGAAGCACAGTAAAGGCAGAGATTGTTTAAGCGGCGTCTAATCTTTTCCTCCGGCTTGAGTGGTCCACGAATGAAAGCAATCTCCATAGGTTCTTCCTGGTTCTTAGGAGTGCTGAAGGAACTGGGGCTATATGATTTCCTATATAGAGGATCTGTTGTGCCCCTTTCATGTTTCCTTTCTCTGAGACGACGGTCTATATTGATAGTGAGAGTCATTAAATTCTCCAGGCTATCAGGCAAGTCTATACGGGCCAATTCATCTTTCAATGAATCCGATAAACCAATGCGGAATTGGTTTTTTAAGGCTGGGGTGTTCCATAAGGTATCAGGGGCCCACCTCTTAAACTCAGCTATGTATTCTTCTACGGGACGACGTGCTTGTTTGAGAGATCTGATAGCTGTTTCTGCAGTAGTCTGCTTATCATGGTCCTCATATAGAAGAGACATAGCTGAGAAAAAGGACTCAAGGGAATCGAGTATGGGGTCGTCAGACTCATAATAGGTATTCGCCCAACTCTTTGGATCACCCCTCAAATAGGAAATAACTGTCAGAACTTTTATTCTATCAGTCGGGTAACTACGTGGTTTCAAAGAAAAGTAAAGAGTGCAGGAGTTTTTGAAATCACGAAATTGTGTTCTGTCCCCAGAAAATTTGTCAGGAGGACAAGGTATAGGCTCAGGAGGTGAGAATTCAGCAGTGAGAGGTTTATGTTGTGCTTGATCGCGTATAAATTTACGCAACTCTAAGTTTTCTGCTTGCATTTCTCTCAGCCCTTGTATCATGAGATCCATGTTTTGTGCAAGTGTTCCAACACGGTTAGACAATTCTGCTATGTCCATGTTCTGAAAATGAAAAAAAAAAAATATATATATATATAGGGTGATCTATTTTTTAGGCTAGGTAATATGTGAGGAATCTCTGTAACACCCTTATATGTGAATGTATGTTTAATCAGCCACTCAGTCTCACACCCCACTTCGGGAATATTTCAAGAATAAACCCTGGTTTGCTCATAGACATGAGGGTGACCTACATAGGTCAGGTTAGTGGAACAGTACTGCAAAGTACCTATACACTGTTGAGGCCAATAAAGGAAACTAATCTAACTAAAAGTAGTATGTGAGAGATATGTCTGTAAAGTAACAATACCAATGTGCATAGATTTGTATAATGCAGCATGACATGAGTGTGTCTAATGAGGCTTGTAGCGACACAGAAACATGGACAAGGTAAAAGTACAGATGAAGTATGTTAGTGCACAAACAAACTGTGTGGAAGTAGATAGATACTTGGAATAGACACGGTACCGT